>NC_057798.1:211057874-211234967 GCF_018294505.1 Triticum aestivum
TTTGCTATGTCCACTACTTATTGTAATGATCATGATTGGGGTGATTCTTCTTATGATCTTGAAAATTTATTTATGCCTCATGATGATTATGTTTGCATTAATATTGAAAGTGGGTTTGGAAAGTTCATGACTTTAGCTAGTGATATTCCCACTATTTTGGAAGAGTGTCAACTTTGCATGTATGTGGATCATGTAGAGAATATGCTTTGTGATAGCTATATTGTTGAATTTGAGTATGATCCCACATGTAATTATTATGAGAGAGGTAAATATGGTCGTAGAAATTTTCATGTTACTAACTTACCTCTCTTGATGCTTATGTTGTCAAAGTTTCTTTCTTCTTCCTTGCATATGGTAGTTTTCGCTTGTTTTGATAATTTGTTTGCTTATAAAATACCTATGCATAGGAAGCATGTTAGACTTAAACTTGTTTTTCACATGTTTTATGATGCTCTCTTTGTGTTTCAATTTCTATCTTTCATGTGAGCATCATTAAAATTATCAATGCCTAGCTAAAAGGCTTTCGAGAAAAGCGCTTGTTGGGAGACAACCCAATATATTCCCTTTCTGTTTTTGAATAAATAATTCATCTAGCCTCTTGTTATATGTGTTTATGTATTTTAATTAGTGTTTGTGCCAAGTAAGACCTTTGGGATGGCTTACGGTGATAGTTGATTTGATCTTGCTGAAAAACAGAAACTTTTGTGCAAAGGAAAATAATTTTCATTTTTTACAAGAGCGTTCTTCTGACCTGATTCATTTTGAACAAGGTATAAAAATTTCCCAGGTTGTCCTAATTTTTCAAAAAATATAGAGTTACACAAGTATTCGAAGTTTACAGATTGCTACAGAGTGTTCTGTTTTTGACAGATTTTGTTTTCTATGTGTTGTTTGCTTATTTTGATGAATCTATGGGTAGTATCGGGGGGTATGAACCATGGAAAAGTTCGAATATAGCATATATTACACCAATATAAATAAATAATGAGTTCACAATAGTACCAAAAGTGGTGATTTATTTTCTTATACTAATGGATATTATGAGATTTTCTGTTGAGTTTTGTGTTGTGAAGTTTTCAAGTTTTGGGGAAAGATTTGATGGACTATGGAATAAGGAGTTCCAAGAGTGTAAGCTTGGGGATGACCAAGGCACCCTAAGGTATTATTCAAGGACAAACAAGAGACTAAGCTTGGAGATGCCCTAGAAGGCATCCCCTCTTTCGTCTTTGTCTATCGGTAAATTTACTTGAGGCTATATTTTTATTGACCACATGATATGTGTTTTGCTTGGAGCGTCTAGTATGATATGAGTCTTTACCTTTTAGTTTACCATAATCATCCTTGCTGTACACACCTTTTCAAATGGACACGCATGAATCGTGATTTATTAGAATACTCTATGTGCTTCACTTATATCTTTTGAGCTAGGCAATGTTGCTCTATTGCTTCACTTATATCTTTTTAGAGCACGGCGGTGGCTTTATTTTGTAGAAATTATTGAACTCTCACGCTTCACTTATATTATTTTGAGAGTCTCTCTAAATAGCATGGTAATTTGCTTTGGTTATTAATTTAGTCCTAATATGATAGGCATCCAAGAGGGATATAATAAAAACTTTCATATAAAGTGCATTCAATACTATGAGAAGTTTGATTCCTTATGATTGTTTTGAGATATAAAGATGGTGATATTAGAAACGTGCTAGTGATTAATTGTGGATTGTAGAAATACTTGTGTTAAAGTTTGTGATTCCCATACCATGCATGTATGGTGAATCATTATGTAACGAAGTCAGATCATTATTTATTTATTCATTATCTTCCTTATGAGTGGCGGTCGGGGATGAGCGATGGTATTTTCCTTCCAATCTATCCCCCTAGGATCATGCGCGTAGTAATTTGTTTCGATGACTAATAGATTTTTGCAATAAGTATGTGAGTTGTTTATGACTAATGTTGAGTCCATGGATTATACGCACTCTCACGCTTCCACCATTGATAGCCTCACAACTTTCGCCGGTGCCATACACCCACCTATTACCTTCCTCAAAATAGCAACCATACCTACCTATTATGGCATTTCCATAGCCATTCCGAAATATATTTCCATGCAACTTCCACCGTTCCGTTTTACTATGACACATTCCATCATTGTCATATTTCTTTGCATGATCATGTAGTTGACATAGTATTTATGGCAAAGCTACCTTTCATAATTTTCATACATGTCACTCTTGAGTCATTGCACATCCCGGTACACCGCCAGAGGCATTCATATAGAGTCATATTTTGTTCTAAGTATTGACTTGTAATTCTTGAGTTGTAAGTAAATAAATGTGTTATAATCATCATTATTAGAGCATTGTCCCATGTGAGGAAAGGATGATGGAAGCTATGATTCCTTCACAAGTTGGGATGAGTCTCCAGACTTTACAAAAAATAAAAGAGGCCAAGAAGCCCACCAAATAAAAAAAATAAAAAAATGAGAGAAAAGAGAAGAAGGGGCAATGTTACTATCCTTTTTCCACACTTGTGCTTCAAAGTAGCACCATGATCTTCATGATAGAGAGTCTCCGATGTTGTTACGTTCATATACTAGTGGGAATTTTTTATTATAGAACTTGGCTTGTATATTCCAATGATGGGCTTCCTCAAATTGCCCAAGGTCTTCATGAGCAAGTGAGTTGGATGCACACCCACCTGGTTTTCTTTTGAGCTTTCATAAACTTATAGCTCTAGTGCATCCGTTGCATGGAAATCCCGACTCACTCACATTGATATCTATTGATGGGCATCTCCATAGCCCATTGTTACGCCTAGTTGATGTGAGACTATCTCCTTCTTTTGTCTTCTCCACAACCACCATATTCTATTCCACCTATAGTGCTATGTCCATGGCTCACGATCATGTATTGTGTGAAAGTTGAAAAGGTTTGAGAACATCAAAAGTATGAAACAATTGCTTGGCTTGTCATCGGGGTTGTGCATGATTTGAATACTTTGTGTGATGAAGATGGAGCATAGCCCGACTATATGATTTTGTAGGGATAACTTTCTTTGGCCATGTTATTTTGAGAAGACATGATTACCTTATTAGTATGCTTGAAGTATTATTGTTTTTATGTCAATATTAAACTTTTGTTTTGAATCTTATGGATCTGAACATTTATGCCACACTAAAGAAAGTTACACGGATAAATATGTTAGGTAGCATTCCACATCAAAAATTCTGTTTTTATCGTTTACCTACTCGAGGACGAGTAGGAATTAAGCTTTGGGATGCTTGATACGTCTCCAACGTATCTACAATTTTTGGTTGTTCCATGCTATTATATTATCTGTTTTGGATGTTTTATGTGCATTAATATGCTATTTTATATTATTTTTGGGACTAATTTATTAACCTAGAGTCCAGTGCCAGTTTCTGCTTTTTCCTTGTTTTTGGTGTTCACAGAAAAGGAGTCCAAACGGAATAAAACTTCATGATTATTTTTCTTGGACCAAAAGACACCCAGGGGACTTGGAGTCCAAGTTAGAAGAGTCGCGAGGCAGCGGCAAGGGTGGAGGGCGCGCCCTATGGGGGCCCCCCTACCTTGCCGCCTCCTCGGGACTCCTCTGACCTAACCCTTGGCCCTATTCACATATATTCCAGAACCACCAGAAGCATCCATGAAAACACTTTGCCACCGCTTCAACATTCTTTTCCCGTGTGATCCTATCTTGGGGCCTTTTTCGGCATCCTGTCGGAGGGGGATTCGATCACGGAGGGCATCTACATCAACTCTATTGCCCTTCCGATGAAGCGTGAGTAGTTTTCCATAGACCTATGGGTCCATAGCTAGTAGATGGATGGCTTGTTCTCTCTCTTTGATTCTCAATACAATGTTCCCCTCGATGTTCTTGGAGATCTATCCGATGTGATCTTCTTTTGTGGTGTGTTTGTCGAGATCCGATGAATTGTGGATTTATGATCAGCTTATCTATGAATATTATTTGAATCTTCTCTTAATTCTTATATGCATGATTTGGTTTCTTTGTATTTCTCTTCAAATTATCGGTTTGGTTTGGCCAACTAGATTGGGTTTTCTTGCAATGGGAGAGGTGCTTAGCTTTGGGTTCAATCTTGCGTGATTTCACCTAGTGACAAAGTAGGGGTAGCGAGACACATATTGAATTGTTGCCATTGATGATAAAAAGATGGGGTTTACATCATATTGCATGAGTTTATTCCTCTACATCATGTCATCTTACTTAAGGTGTTACTCCGTTCTTTTTGAACTTAATACTCAAGATGCATGCTGGATAGCGGTTGATGTGTGGAGTAATAGTAGTAGAAGCAGGCAGGAGTCGGTCTACTTGACACGGTGGCGATGCCTATATTGCATAATCATTGCCTTGGATATCGTCATAACATTGCGCTTTTCTATCAATTGCTCGACTATAATTTGTTCACCCATCTTATTATTTGCCTTCATGAGAGAAGCCTCTAGTGAAACCTATGGCCCCCGGGTCTATTTTCCATCAAATTAGTTTCCGATCAACTATTTTGCAATCTTTTATTTTCAGATCTATAAACCAAAAAACCCAAAAATATTTGATCTTTTATTTATCTATCTCTATCAGATCTCACCTTTGGATGTGACTGTGAAGGGATTAACAACCCCTTTATGGCGTTGGGTGCAAGTGTTCGTTTGTTTGTGCATGTATTGGTGATTTGCGCGTTGTTCACCTACTAGATTGATACCTTGGTTCTTAACTGAGGGAAATACTTACCTCCATTGTGTTGAATCACCCTTTCCTCTTCAAGGGAAAAACCAACGCAAGATCAAGAAGTAGCAGCAGCTGCCCACTAGGCACTAGGGCTCGTCACCCCCCTGTGGCGTGCCCTAGTGGGTAGTGGGGCCCACGAGGCTCTGCTGAGCCTAATTCCAACTCTATAAATTCCTATTTTCGGAGAGAAAAATAGGAGTAAGTTTCATCGTGTTTTACGATGCAGAGCCGCCACCATCTCATGTTCTTCATCGGGAGGCCAGATCTGGAGTCTGTTTGGGGCTCCAGAGAGGGGGATCTTCCGTCTTCGCCATCATCAACCATTCTCCATCACCAATTTAATGATGCTCACCACTGGGAATGAGTAATACCTTCGTAGGCTTGCTGGAGGGAGATGGGTTGGATGAGATTCATCATGTAATAGAGTTAGTTTTGTAAGGGCTTGATCCCTAGTATTCCCTATGTTCTGAGATTGATGTTGCTGTTGCTATGACTTTGCTATGCTTAATGCTTGTCACTAGGGACCGAGTGCCATGATTTTAGATCTGAACCGTTTATGTTTTCACCATTATATCTATGGTCTTGACCAAATATTGCAAGTTATATGCACCAAATACATGTTATGTTCCACATAACCCCAAGGTGACAACAATTGTGATTCTTTCCGGTCGTTACCGCAGTTTGAGAAGTTCATATATTCACTATTTTTTAATGCTTTGTGATGTCACTTGAACTACGTCGGTATTTGTTGATGCAACAAACCCTAGGTCCGTTGCCCAGACTGTGCACATGCACAAGAACAGGATCACAACACCAAGATCATATTGAAGCACAAGGGATCAGTTCTTCGAAGGACCAACATGCAGATCAAGAAGACCAAGACTAGCAAGATGGACATGACACAACTAAGGGAAAAACCTCCCTTGCCGGGTAGGTGAGCCTGGCGAGGTTGGGTTTGCCCCGGAAGCAAGCTTTCAGATCGTCCCGGCAGGCCTGCCGGAGCTCACGGAGGCAAATCACTCCACCGCACCACCTCATAGCGATGCAAGTCATCAACCAGTGTGGTGTGAAGCCGCAAAGTGACTAAGTGGCTGCTGTTTGCCACATGGCAACCACTCCCTACAGAAATACCTCAAAGCGACACCTGTCCTGGGATGTGTCAAGCAAGTAGGCGCGAAGCTGGCAAAACAGCCCAGCAGGGCCTGCCGAGCGAGCTGTGATGTGACATTGAGCGGTGGAGTTAATGCACTTTGTCAGCCTGCACAGTTAGGTACGATAGCACTTTTTGCTATCTAATCAGTATGTAATGACTCATTTTCCACTATGGTGACTCCTTAATCTATAAAAGGGTCCCATGGCAACCGTAGAAAGGATTCAGACTCCCTCACACTCATATGCGCGAAGCTCCTCTCTCCCCAAGGCAACCTTGCCGGGCAAGAGCGCGGCGCGTCTCCGCCATTTTCCACCATCAATCCACCAAAGCAGGAGTAGGGTTTCACACCTCACGGCGGCCCGAACCTGGGTAAAAACTGCCTGTGTGATCTCTGCCGTGCTGTGTTATGCTTCTTCACTCTTTGTGCAACGTGCCCATTCCCCCGCCAACCAAAAGGGGCTCTTGGTCCCATAGGTGGCCGTGGTCTCCCACGACATCTTTGGCACGCCAGGTAGGGGGATCACTTGCACAAACCCGAGAGCATGAGCAGCGTGTCATCTTCATCGCCATTTTCATCATCAATGGCTCCATCGACTATGGCGCCCAAGAATAAGTTCGACGCCGCGGCTTACCCGTCCACCTCAAAGGCCCCGCCGCCCGCGGCCATCGACGCCACAGGGAACGCGGAGGTGCATGAGGATGTGGGCGCTGCGGGAGACATGGTCGGCACAGGCGACATTGTCACCATCTCCCCCACGGCCGAAGTAGGAGCAGGAGGTACCAGAGAAGAGCAGGAACAACAACATCCCAGCGACCACGCTTTGCGAGGTACGGGTAGAGATATTAGTCCTTCTATCCCTCTTCGTGCGGCCGAGGGGCATAGCCACGGCGGTGATGCTCGTCCTGAGACGAATCACAATCCTATGGCCACCCTCGCCATGGGTGCGGTCGCAGGACATGCACCACCCCTAGAGAAAACTGGCTCGGCTAATGCTCCTAACGGAGTCGTTGGCCCATGCGCGCCATCACCTCGTCACCACGTCATCCAAGCGACTGGCTCCCGACGATGGGAGCCCGGTGCAGCCACTGCTGGCACCGTCAGGAGCCGGGCGACACTGCGGTCTACATCATCATCGCTAATGCCAAACACCGCTTCAGCGGCCATGGCACGGGCTCAACTGCTGTTGAGATTTCTGTCGGTAGTTGATCAAATGGATGAGTGAAGAGCCTCCATTCAGAGTTTGATTGGCATTGCCGAGGCTGGGGGCACATAGCAAGCTGGCCCACCATGGCCTCCCGAGACGACAACAGTGGCTCGTGTTGCTGGCCCTGCGGAAGGGGCCACCCTCATAGTGCCGTCCCCACCGTGGCAATCAGTGCGGGAGCCGCGAAATCGAGAACCCGGTGGCGTCTCGATGGCCTCTTCCGACCCTCGAGCTTGTCAAGGCTAATGGTGGACCCTGGAGGACAGGCGGGGGGAGGTGCACGCGTCATCGTCAAGCGACGCCACGACAACCACCACCGGACCAATGATTGCGATGGCCCGGACGTTGACGAGCCCGCACTCGAAGATGGTGGGTGACTGCCTTTCGAGGTTGGATGCCCTGCCTTTACTCGTGAGATGCGACAAGTCTGTTGGCCATCCGCTCGCACATTCAAGCCAGAGATACCCTGCAAGTATGATGGGAGACTGAATCAGCAGAGTTCTTGAGCATCTACACCATCGCTGTTCAAGCTGTCGGCGGAAGAGATGAGAAGGTGTTCACCAATTACTTCCCTTTGGCACTCAAGTCAAATGTGAGGTCTTGGCTGATGCACCTACTAGATACTCCATTTCGACCTGGCTGACCTATGCACAGAGTTTATTGGCCCCTTCATGGGCGGCCATCAAGAACTAGGGCTGCCCAGCGACTTGCAGCTTCTCCAACAGAAAGAAGGAGAGACTCTAGGAAAGTACTTGCAGAGATTCAGTCGAGTCCACAAAAATATCCCAGATATCCACCTAGCAGCTGTGATAGCTGCCTACCAATCCAATGTGCGTAACCGTAGGATACGTTCCAAGATGAACGCTCAGTTGCCCAAGACTATGAAAGAGCTTTGCACCTTGGTGGACAAATGTGCTCGGGTGGAGGAAGGGAGGAAACTCCCTGGAGAGGAATATTACGTCGACATTGACTCAGAGGATGACGACGAGTCCACCAGTCAGAAGAAGAAGAACAAGAAGCGCAACAAGATGCGCAAGGATAAAGCAGTACTGACCGTTGATGGATCGGGCACGCCTAGTACCGACAAGAAGGCTAAGCCTGAAGCCCCGTGCAAGGAAGTTGCCGTGTGCACAAACTGCCGGGAGGCTGCAGCTGCCGAGAAAGCTGGGTAAAGTGATTGACCATACTGCAAGATTCACCGGACCAAGGGCCACGATCTCTAAGAGTGTCATCAGGTTGAGCAGCTCGTCAAGAAGCAGAGGGCTGAATATGAGAAGCGTGATAAGGAAAAATGTCAGAATGGTGCTGGCGGGAAGGGCTGAGGCGGTGAAGCAAGTCGCCCCGGCAAGGCTCTTCGGAACCAAGGAAAACCCGCCAGAGGCCGAGAGAAGGAAGGTTGCAATGATGAGAGTGATGGAGGGGATGAAGAGGAAACCAGTGAGCAGGAATTCCAGAAGGCTGCTGACGCCCTGTGCATTGACGGGGGTGCATCCCTGCATTCCTCTCACCGCCAACTTAAACAGTGGGCACGTGAGGTAAATGTCATGGAGCCAGCGGTAGAGTTTCGGAAACCACTCAAATGGTCACGCACGCCCATCATCTTTGACGAAGAGGACCATCCCGACCGCACCATCGTGGTAGGATGCTTGTTATTGTTGGTTTCAACAACAATCCGTAACCTCAAAGTCACAAAGATGTTGGTTGACGCCGGGGCCGGGTTGAATCTGATTTCCCCAAAGGTTATCAGCAAACTTTAGATAGCAGAGGAAGAACTCAAAGTCACGGGCACTTTTCAAGGAATCACCCCCGGTAGGAGTAATCCCAAGGGAAAGATGATGTTGCCAGTGACATTCAGAGGTGGGTTGAACTACCGGACTGAGAAGGTTGTGTTTGATGTGGTCAACCTCCCTCTGCCGTACAATGGAATTCTTGGACGCCCAGCCTTGGCAAAATTCATGGTGGCATCTCAATATGCCTACAACACTTTGAGGATGCTAGACTAGTTTTGAATCATAGTTGCACAGAAACATTGAGGCTTATATGGATGATATTGTGGTCAAGACCAAGGACATATCAACCCTCATTCAGGACTTGGAAGAGATATTTGCTAATCTGCGCAAGATCAACTGGAAGCTAAACCCAGAGAAGTGTGTGTTTCGTGTTCCCTCCGGCAAGCTACTTGGGTTCTTTGTGTCCCATCAAGGGATAGAAGCCAACCCCGACAAGATCAATGCTATCGAGCAGAATCAGGCACCTAGGTTAGTTAAAGATGTGAGGCGTCTGAGGGGGTGCGTTGCCGCGCTTAGTAGATTCATCTCCAAGTCTGCTGATCGTGCCTTGCCCTTCTTCAAAATCTTGAAGAAGGCAGGGCCCATGAAGTGGACTCCAGAAGCAGACGCAGCACTAGAAGATTTGAAGGCCTACTTGTCCTCTGTGCCCACTTTGGTGGCTCCTAAATCGCAAGAGCCGTTGCTGCTATACTTGGCGGCAACTAATCAAGTGATTAGTGCAGCTCTAGTGGCACAGCGGGAAGTAGAAGAAACAGAGAGTGAGGACAGTTTGGCAAGGCTAGATATAGATCAGGACAAAGAAGAGCACAACAACAAAGACAACCCCAAGGACGCGGCAAGGAAGAAAGTGGTGCAGCACCCGGTGTACTTTGTCAGCTCCTTATTACAGGGGGCTAGATCCAGGTACTCTGACGTGCAAAAGTTGATTTTTGGCCTCATCATGGCCTCAAGGAAACTGTGCCACTACTTCCAAGTCCATGAGATCACGGTTGTCACCCGCTTCCCTTTGCAAAGGATACTCTGAAACCCTGAGGCTACTGGAAGAATAGTGGAGTGGGCATTGGAATTATCTAGCTTTGGCCTGAAGGTTGAGAGCACATCAACAATTCAGAGCAGGGCATTGACAAAGTTTATTGCAGAATGGGTGCCAACCCCTGACGAAGATGTGCTGGAGACAGTTATCCCCGGCAAGGAAGCACCCCAAGAATGGATCATTTATTTCGAAGGTGCCTTCTCCTTACAAGGTGCAGGGGTTGGCGTGCTTATCATTTCTCCCACTAGAGAGCATGTGAAGCATGTCGTCCAAATGCATTTTCCCCAGGAGGAGGCGACCAACAATACATCAGAGTATGAAGGGCTCCTTGCTGGGCTCAGGATTGCCACTGAATTGGGAATCAAGAAGCTGATCATTTGAGGAGATTCACAACTGTGGTGAGATAGGTAAACAAGGATTACCAAAGTCCATTGATGGAGGAATACGTTGAGGAAGTGAGAAGATTTGAGGAAAGCTTTGACGGATTGCAAACAGAGCACGTACCTCGTGCAAAAAACAGCATTGCTGATCATCTGTCAAAGTGTGCTGCACAGAAGCTCCCTGTAGAACCAGGAACTTTTGTTCTCCATCTTACTCGGCCCTCTGTATCCCCAGCAACAATGGCCCAAAAGAGGAGGAAATTGGACTCCGGTAAGCCTCTCCCGGTAGAGCCTGTTGGGGCTCCTGGCAGGGACCCTGCCGGAAACAACTCCCCATCACTTGCCGGGCTACACCCTCCTGCCGGTACACTTGTCCTAGCGGTCGAGGAATGTGTTCCCGCGGATGAGGAGGTGCCATTAGTCCTTGTTGCTGAGCCCCAGGCTCCAACTTGGGCAAGGCACATAGTCCACTTCCTCCAAACTGGAGAACTTCCCGAAGAGCAAGAAGAAGCTGAAACAGTAGCCCGGAGGGCTAGTATGTATTAGTTTGTCGATGACACACTATACAGAAGATGAGCCAATGGTGTGAAATTGAAGTGCATTTGCCGGGAAGAAGGAAAGGAACTGCTGGTAGAAATACACAAAGGCATGTGCGGCTCCCACATTGGATCAAGGGTATTAGTTGGGAAAGCATTCCTGCAAGGATTCTATTGGCCCACAACCCTCCAAGATGCGGTCGAGCTAGTCACCAAATGTGAAGCCTACCAGTTCCATTCCAAGAACATCCATCTGCCTGCCCAAGCTCTTCAGACAATCCCTTTGTCATGGACGTTTTTGGTCTGGGGGCTCAATATCCTCGGCACTTTCCCCCGAGCTGTCGGGGGCTTTGAATTCTTGTTCGTTGCCATTGACAAGTTTACAAAGTGGCCGGAAGTAGATACCGTGAGAAAGGTGACTGCTCAATCAGCTATCAAGTTCTCGAAAGGATTGGTGTGACGCTTCGGAGTCCCTGCCCAGATCATCACCGACAACGGTACCTAGTTCATGCCCTTGGAAAAAAGATCTCATTTGCCTCTGTTACACATCCCAGAAGCAATGGACAAGCTAAGAGGGAGAATCCTGAAGTGTTGCAGGGACTCAAGATGAGAACATTCGATAAGCTGCAGAAGTGCGGCAGGCGATGGGTCGATGAGCTGCCGATGGCTCTCTGGTCCCTCAGAACGACACCAAATCGAGCTACCGGGCAGACTCCCTTCTCCCTAGTCTATGGGGCACAAGCGGTTATCCCCACAGAACTCATTTATGGGTCACCTCGAGTGCTTGCCTATGATGGAGTAGTGCAGGATCAGCACCGGCGTGACAATGTTGTGCTTCTCGAGGAGAACCGCCTCCTCACTACTACGCGTGCTACATACTACCAACAAGCCCCGCGTCGCTATCATAGCCACAGGGTTCATGCCCGGTGTTTTGAGGAAGGCGACGTTGTCCTTAGGCATGTTCAGTCCACCAAGGGTGCAAACAAGTTGACGCCGAAGTGGGAAGGCCCTTACTGGGTAGTACGAGTCACCAGACCCGGCGTAGTTCGTCTGGAGAGACCGGAGATGGCATTTAATTGCAAAACACATGGGATATTGAGCATCTCCGCAAGTTCTACCCATAAGATGCGTGGCCCAGCAGCCATCCTTTTGTACAGGCATTGCCTCAGTTGCATGGGATGACCCACAAGTGTAGGGGATCTGTTGTAGTCCTTTCTATAAGTAAGTGTGTCGAACCCAACGAGGAGCAGAAGGAAATGATAAGCGGTTTTCAGTAAGGTTTTCTCTGCAAGCACTGAAATTGTAGATAAAAGATAGTTTTGTGATAAGATAAATTATAACGAGTAACAAGCAATGAAAGTAAATAAAGTGCAGCAAGGTGGCCCAATCCTTTTTGTAGCAAAGGATAAGCCTGGACAATTTCTTATAATGAGAAAAGAGCTCCCTGAGGACACATGGGAATTATCATCAAGCTAGTTTTCATCACGCTCATATGATTCGCGTTCGGTACTTTGATAATTTGATATGTGGGTGGACCGGTGCTTGGATACTGCCCTTACTTGGACAAGCATCCCACTTATGATTAACCCCTATTTCAAGCATCCACAACTACAAAAGAAGTATTAAGGTAAACCTAACCACAACATTAAACATATGGATCTAAATCAGCCCCTAACAAAGCAACACATAAACTAGGGTTTAAGCTTCTGTCACTCTAGCAACCCATCATCTACTTATTACTTCCCAATTCCTTCCTCTAGGCCCAAATAATGGTGAACTGTCATGTAGTCGACGTTCGCATAACACCACTAGAGGAAATACAACATACATCTCATCAAAATATCGAACGAATACCAAATTCACATGACTACTAATAGCAAGACTTCACCCATGTCCTCAGGAACAAACGTAACTACTCATAAAGCATATTCATCTTCATAATTAGAGGAGTAATAATATGCATTAAGGATCTGAACATATGATCTTCTACCAAGTAAACCAATTAGCATCAACTACAAGGAGTAACCAACACTACTAGCAACCCACATGTACCAATTTGTGGTTTTGATACAAGATTGGATACAAGAGATGAACTAGGGTTTTGAGAGGAGATGGTGCTGGTGAAGATGTTGATGGAGATTGACCCCCTCCCGATGAGAGGATCGTTGGTGATGACGATGGTGATGATTTCCCCCTCCCGAAGGGAAGTGCCCCCGGTAGAACAGCTCTGCCGGAGCTCTAGATTGGTTCCACAAGGTTCCGCCTCGTGGCGACGGAGTTTCGTCCCGTAAGCTTGCCCACAATTTTTTCCAGGGTAAAAGCCTTCATATAGCAGAAGATGGACACTAGGGGCCACCAGGGGGCCCAGGAGACAGGGGGCACGCCCAGTAGGGGTGGGAGCGCCCCCACCCTCCTGGCCAGGGTGTGGGCCCCCTGAGGTGTTTCTTGCGCTCAATAATTCTTATTTATTCCAAAAATAGGTTTCGTGGAGTTTCAGGATTTTTGGAGCAGTGCAGAATAGGTTTCCAATGTTTGCTCCTTTTCCAGCCAGAATTCCAGCTGCCGGCATTCCCCCTCTTCATGGTAAACCTTGTAAAATAAGAGAGAATAGCCATAAGTATTGAGATATAATGTGTAATAACAACCCATAATGCAATAAATATTGATATAAAAGCATGATGCAAAATGGACGTATCAACTCCCCAAAGCTTAGACCTCGCTTGTCCTCAAGCGGAAGCCGATATCGAAAAATATGTCCACATGTTTAGAGATAGAGGTGTCGATAAAAAATAAAATACGGATATGAGGGCATCATGATCATTCTTATAACAGCAACATATATAGATTTTATCATATGATTTCTTGTACTCAAGTAACAATCAATTCACAATGTCAAGTATGGTTCAGAAACTTCATGGGGAACTAACAAACTATAATCTCAGTCATTGAAGCAATTGCAATTTATCATAACATCAGAAAAAGTCAAGAATAGAGCTTTTCAGCAAGTTCACATACTCAACTATCATGTAGTCTTGTACAATTGCTAACACTCACGCAATACTTGTGGTTATGGACTTTCAACCGGACACTGAGAAAGATAGGGGCTTATTGTGTTGCCTCCCAACGTATTCACCTTTAGGTGATGTCAACAATAATAATCCATGCTAACTTACATCCAATTGGATATATGTATCATGATGTTTCAAACATGAAGAGCTTGCCAAAGGATAAAATGAAAAGGGAAAGGCGAGGATCACCTTGACTCAAGCATAAAGTAAAAACATAAAGTAAAAGATAGGCCCTTCACAGAGGGAAGCAGAGGCTGTCATGTGCGTTTAGGGTTGGATGCACAAAATCTTAATGCAAAAGAACGTCACTTTATATTGCCCCTTGTATGTGGACCTTTATTATGCAGTCCATCGCTTTTATTGCTTCCACAACAAGATCGTATAAAGTTTATTTTCTCTGCACTAATAAGTCATACATATTTAGATAGCAATTTTTATTGCCTGCAACATGACAACTTACTTGAAGGATCTTTCTCAATCCATAGGTAGGTATGGTGGACTCTCATGGCAAAACTGGGTTTAAGGATATTTGGAAGCACAAGTAGTATCTCTACTTGGTGAAAGGAATTTGGCTAGCATGAGGGGGAAAGGCAAGCTCAACATGTTTGGAAGGTCAATGACAATATACTTTAACTAGATATGAGAAAACATAAACCATTATGTTGTCTTCCTTGTCCAACGTCAACTCTTTTAGCATGTCATACTTAATGAGTGCTCCCAATCATAAAAGATGTCCAAGATAATATATTTGTATGTGAACCTCTCTTTCCTTATTACTTCCTATTAATTGCAACGATGACCAAAACTATGTTTGCCAACTCTCAACAACTTTTATGCCTCATACTTTCTATGTGTGAAGTCATCACTAACCATAAGATCAATATGAACTCTTTTATTCTTTCTACTTTCTCAAGATCATAGCAACATAGCAAAGCCCTTGACTCAACACTAATCTTTATTATAGATAGCTCACGGGCTCGATTACATAAAGAGATCACAAAGCAAAACTCAAAACTACTTGATATCAAAACTGCAATCTACTAGATCAAGATACTACTAAAAGGGTCGAACTAAATAAAACGGTAAAGATAGGAGTGTGATGGTGATACGATACCGAGGCACCTCCCCCAAGCTTGGCAGTTGCCAAGGGGAGTGCCCATACCCATGTGATTATGTCTCCTTCTTCACGGTTGGTGTTATGATCTTCTTGGCGATGATGCCCCTCAGGATACGGTTCTCCTCGTCGAGCTTATTGACTTGTTGTTTGAGGTCCATAATTTCTTTACGGAGCTTGCCCATAATGGCCAAAGCACCCTTTACCCAAGGATGCTGCATAGCTTTTGGAGAACAAGTGATGCTCTTTTTCATATTTTCGTAAGAAAGAAATCTAAAGTTGGAAGGGATGACCTAATTTGGAATAGCCGAGCTAGGTAGTTCCCCCATCATGAATTCTGCTTGGAGACGAGAGGTAACTTCTTGATCTTCCTCCATGGCATCTATCCTTTTCAAGTCAACCTCCATCTCATCCTCCGTTGATGGTCCAAAGTGATAAGCATCGCTATTTACTCCTGGACCTGGTGTTGGGTGAGACACCCGACTCTCCCTGACTGACTCTTGAGAAGACATCTTGCTCTTAATCTACAACAGGAACAGCTCGAAACAAAAACAAAGGATATTTGCATGATACGGTGGTCAAAACCTTCGGGAGTTTATATAATGAATTTTTACCGACCAAAATACGTAACATGCAAGAAAACGGAGTCCGGGAGGCACACGAGGTGTCCACGAGACAGGGGGCGCGCCCTCCACCCTTGTGGAGGCCTCGTGTCCCTTTCGGACTACTTCTTTCTTCCTAAAATTCTTAAATATTCCAAAACTGATAAAAATTTCCATTAGAATTGTTTTGGAGTCGGTTTACTTATCGTACAACATACCTTATTCCTTTTCGGAGTCTGGAACATTTTGGAAAGTGTCCCTTATGTATTCCTCCGGGGGTTATGGTTTCAATAATATTAGTTTCAACATTGATAAGATTACCTGAAATATAATGTTTAATTCTTTAACCGTTCACCACCCTCAGACTTGTGCCTTCAAAGTTGTTGATTTTTATGGCACCAGAACGATAGACCTGCTCGATAACGTAAGGACTTTCCCATTTAGAGAGAAGTTTTCCTACAAAAAATCTTAAACGAGAGTTGAATAATAACACATAATCACCTACGTTAAACTCACGCTTTTGTATCCTTTTGTCATGCCAGTGTTTGACTTTTTCTTTGAATAGCTTGGCATTCTCATATGCTTGGGTTCTCCATTCATCAAGTGAGCTAATATCAAATAACCTCTTCTCACCGGCAAATTTGAAGTCATAGTTGAGCTCTTTAATAGCCCAATATGCTTTATGTTCAAGTTCAAGAGGTAAATGACACGCTTTTCCATTAACCTCTTATATGGAGACATACCCATAGGATTTTTGTATGCAGTTTTATAGGCCCATAATGCATCATCAAGTTTTTTGGACCAATTCTTTCTAGATCTATTGACAGTCTTTTGCAAAATTAATTTGAGCTCTCTATTGCTCAACTCTACTTGACCACTAGACTGCGGATAATAAGGAGATGATATTCTATGATTAACATCATACTTAGCAAGCATCTTACGGAAAGCACCATGAATAAAATGTGAACTATCATCAGTCATAAGATATCTAGGCACTCCAAACCTCGGAAAAATAACTTCTTTAAGCATTTTAATAGAAGTGTTATGATCAGCACTACTAGTTGGAATAGCTTCTAACCACTTAGTAACGTAATCAACATCAACTAAAATACGAGTGTAACCATTAGAGGCAGGAAAAGGTCCCATATAATCAAAGCCCCAAACATCAAACAGTTCAATAACAAGAGAGTAATTCATAGGCATTTCTTGACGTCTACTAATATTACCAATTCTTTGGCATTCATCACAAGATAAGACAAACTTACGAGCATCTTTGAAGAGAGTAGGCCAATAAAAACCAGATTGTAGTACCTTGTGTGCAGTTCTATCTCCAGCGTGGTGTCCTCCATAGGATTCAGAGTGACACTTGCGTAGGATTTGTTCCTGTTCATGCTCAGGTACACAGCGTCTAATAACACCATCTACTCCTTCTTTATAAAGGTGTGGGTCATCCCAGAAGTAATGTCTTAAATGATAAAAGAACTTTTTCTTTTGCTGGTATGTGAAACTAGGAGGTATAAATTTAGCAATAATGTAATTAGCATAATCAGCATACCAAGGAGCAGTACGAGAAGCATTAACGACCGCTAATTGTTCATCGGGAAAGCTATCATCAATAGGCAGTGGGTCATCAAGAACATTCTCTAACCTAGACAAGTTGTCTGCAACGGGGTTCTCAGCTCCCTTTCTATCAATAATATGTAAATCAAATTCTTGGAGCAAGAGAACCCATCTAATGAGTCTAGGCTTAGCATCTTTCTTTTCCATAAGATATTTAATAGCAGCATGATCAGTGTGAATAGTAACTTTGGAATCAACAATATAAGCTCTAAACCTATCACATGCAAACACAACTGCTAAGAACTCTTTTTCAGTGGTAGCATAATTTCTTTGGGCAGTATCAAGAGTCTTACTAGCATACTGGATAACATTCAATTTCTTATCAACTCTTTGCCCTAGAACAGCACCTACAACATAATCACTAGCATCACACATAATTTCAAAGGGTAAATTCCAATCAGGCGGCTAAACAATAGGTGCAGTGATCAAAGCTTTCTTAAGTATTTCAAATGCTTATACACAATCATCATCAAAGACAAAAGGAATATCTTTTTGCAATAAATTAGTCAGAGGCCTAGAGATTTTAGAAAAGTCCTTAATGAACCTCCTATAAAAACCGGCATGACCAAGGAAACTTCTTATACCTTTTATGTCCTTGGGACATGTCATCTTTTCAATAGCATCAACTTTAACTTTATCAACTTCAATACCTCTCTCGGAAATCTTATGCCCCAAAACAATGCCTTCATTAACCATAAAGTGACACTTTTCCCAATTCAGGACGAGACTAGTGTCTTCGCATCTCTGCAAAACTCGGCCAAGGTTGCTCAAGCAATCATCAAAGGAGGATCCATAAACAGAAAAATCATCCATGAATGCCTCACAAATGTTTTCACAAAAGTCAGAGAATATAGCCATCATGCATCTTTGAAAGGTAGCTGGTGCATTACATAAACCAAAAGGCATACGTCTATAAGCAAAATTACTGAAAGGGCAAGTAAAAGTAGTTTTTGATTGATCCCCCGGTGACACAGGTATTTGAGATAAACCATAATAACCATCTAGAAAGCAGAAATGTGTGTGTTTGGACAGTCTTTCTAGCATTTGATCAATAAAAGGTAAAGGGTAATGATCTTTATTAGTAGCTTTATTTAATTTACGGAAATCAATTACCATCCTATAACCTATAATAATTCTTTGCAGGATCAATTCATCTTTATCATTAGGAACAACGGTAATACCTCCCTTTTTAGGAACACAGTGGATAGGGCTTACCCATTCACTATCAGCAATGGGATAAATTATACCTGCCTCAAGGAGCTTAGTATCTCCTTTCTTACCACTTCTTTCATCTTGGGATT
The DNA here is from genome assembly GCF_018294505.1 of Triticum aestivum. Lineage (NCBI taxonomy): Eukaryota > Viridiplantae > Streptophyta > Magnoliopsida > Poales > Poaceae > Triticum > Triticum aestivum. The sequence continues at coordinate 211,076,447 of NC_057798.1, forward strand.
CAGTCGTCATTGAGGATCTCTAACTGGTTTAGCATCGGCTTCCACATTAATTTTGTGTTGGCATAACATGGGACTGATGCCCTTAAGATCATCCAGAGTATATCCAATAGCAGCGCAGTGCTTCTTCAGAGTTTTCAATAATCTTTCTTCTTCTTGCTCTGAAAGGTTAGCACTAATAATAACATGACATATTTTCTTTTCATCAAGATAAGCATACTTAAGATTATCAGGTAGTGGTTTGAGTTCAAACACGGGATCACCCTTGGGTGGAGGGGGATCCCCAAGAATTTCAACGGGAAGGTTGTGTTTCAGCATAGGTTCCTGTTTAAGGAACACTTCATCTATTTCCCTTCTTTCCTTCATAAACATATCATTTTCATGGTCAAGCAAATATTGTTCTAACGGATCAGTAGGAGGCACGACAATTGAAGAAAGACCAATAATTTCATCCTTACTAGGTGATTCTCTATCACGAGGTTGTCTACGAAACTTAGCAAAATTAAACTCATGAGACATACCTTCTAAGCCAATTGTAACAATATCCTTTTCACAACCAATCCTAGCATTAACAGTGTTTAAGAAGGGTCTACCAAAAATAATGGGACAAAAGTCATCTTGTGGGGAACCAAGAACAAGAAAATCAGCAGGATATTTAACCTTCCCACACAAGACTTCAACGTCTCTAAATCCCAACTGGTTTAATGGTATCCCTATTAGCAAGCTTAATAGTAACATCAATGTCTTCTAATTCAACGGGTGCAATGTCGTGCATAATTTCTTTATATAAATCATAGGGTATTGCAATATCACTAGCACCCATATCACATAAGCCATGATAACAATGATCTCCTATTTTAACAGAAATAATAGGCATGCCTACCATAGGTCTATGTATCTTAGTATCTGGTCTAGCAATATTACCAGTCTCACCACACAAATAAATAACATGCCCATCTAAAACATCATCCAAGAGGTCTTTAACCATAGCAATACTAGGTTCTACTTTGATTTGCTCAGGAGGGGTATAAGTCCTAGTATTAGTCTTACGAACAACAGTCGAAGTTTTAACATGATCCTTTATCCTAACAGGAAAAGGAGGTTTCTCAACATAAGTAGTAGGAACAATAGGATCACTATATGTGACAGTCTTTTGTTCAACTTTAATAGGTGCAACTACTTTTACTTCAACGGGAGGATTATATTTAAACCACTTTTCTTTAGGGAGATCAACATGAGTAGCAAAAGATTACATAAAGAATCTACTATCTCAGAGTCAAGTCCATACTTAGCACTAAATCCACGAAAAGCATCGGTATCCATAAAAGATTTAACACAATAGAAATTAGGTGTCATACCTGACTCCTTACCATCGTCGGAACCCCAATCTTCATAGTTGCATTTAATTCTTTCCAATAAGTCCCATTTGAAATCAATAGTCTTCAGCATATAAGAACCAACACATGAAGTATCGAGCAGGTTGCGATCATTGAGAGAAAGCCGAGCATAAATTTTTTGAATAATCATTTCCCGGGAGAGCTCATGATTGGGGCATGAATATAACATCGACTTAAGCCTCCCCCAAGCTTGAGCGATGCTTTATCCTTCGCGACGCCATAAATCATATATGTAATTACGATCACGATGAACAAGATGCATATGGTAGAACTTCTGGTGAAATTCCAACTTCAATCGTTTATAATTCCAAGATCTCGTATCATCACATAGCCTATACCAAGTCAATGCATCTCCCTTCAAAGATAAAGGGAAGACCTTCCTTTTGACAACATCATCGGGAATACCTGCAAGCTTAAATAATCCACAAACTTCATCCACAAAGATAAGGTGTAAATTGGGATGCAATGTTCCATCTCCTACAAATGGATTAGCTAGGAGTTTCTATATCATACCCGAAGGAATCTCAAAGTAAATATTTTCCAAAAGTTCAATAGGTTGAGGAGCAACTCTTTGCTCTTCTGGTCGAGGTGAAGATACCCCGAACAAGCCCCTCAAAGGATTAGTTTCCATAGTGACAAGTAACAGAAAAATTCAGCACACCATATAAATGTTTCCTTACCAAGTTCCACTCACCAAAATCGCTACACTCCCCGGCAACAGGGCCAGAAAAGAGTCTTGATGACCCACAAGTGTAGGGGATCTATCATAGTCCTTTCGATAAGTAAGAGTGTCGAACCCAATGAGGAGCAGAAGGAAATGATAAGCGGTTTTCAGTAAGGTTTTCTCTGCAAGCACTGAAATTGTAGATAAAAGATAGTTTTGTGATAAGATAAATTGTAATGAGTAACAAGCAATGAAAGTAAATAAAGTGCAGCAAGGTGGCCCAATACTTTTTGTAGCAAAGGATAAGCCTGGACAATTTCCTATAATGAGGAAAGAGCTCCTGAGGACACATGGGAATTATCATCAAGCTAGTTTTCATCACACTCATATGATTCGCGTTTGGTACTTTGATAATTTGATATGTGGGTGGACCGGTGCTTGGGTACTGCCCTTACTTGGACAATCATCCCACTTATGATTAACCCCTATTGCAAGCATCCGCAACTACAAAAGAAGTATTAAGATAAACCTAACCACAACATTAAACATATGGAACCAAATCAGCCCCTAACCAAGCAACGCATAAACTAGGGTTTAAGCTTCTGTCACTCTAGCAACCCATCATCACTTATTACTTCCCAATGCCTTCCTCTAGGCCCAAATAATGGTGAAGTGTCATGTAGTCGACGTTCACATAACACCACTAGAGGAAAGACAACATACATCTCATCAAAATATTGAACGAATACCAAATTCACATGACAACTAATAGCAAGACTTCACCCATGTCCCCAGGAACAAACGTAACTACTCACAAAGCATATTCATGTTCATAATCTGAGGAGTAATAATATGCATTAAGGATCTGAACATATGATCTTCCACCAAGTAAACCAATTAGCATCAACTACAAGGAGTAATCAACACTACTAGCAACCCACAGGTACCAATTTTTGGTTTTGATACAAGATTGGATACAAGAGATGCACTAGGGTTTTGAGAGGAGATGGTGCTGGTGAAGATGTTGATGGAGATTGACCCCCTCCTGATGAGAGGATCGTTGGTGATGATGATGGTGATGATTTCCCCCTCCCGGAGGGAAGTGTCCCCGGCAGAACAGCTCTGCCGAAGCTCTAGATTGGTTCCGCCTCGTGGCGGCGGAGTTTCGTCTCGTAAGCTTGCCCACAATTTTTTCGAGGGTAAAAGCTTTCATATAGCAGAAGATGGACACTGGGGGGCCACCAGGGGGCCCAGGAGACAGGGGGGCGCGCCCAGTAGGGGTGGGCGCCCCCACCCTCCTGGCCAGGGTGTGGGCCCCCTGAGGTGTTTCTTCCGCTCAATAATTATTATTTATTCCAAAAATAGGTTTTGTGGAGTTTCAGGATTTTTGGAGCAGTGTAGAATAGGTTTCTAATGTTTGCTCCTTTTCCAGCCAGAATTCCAGCTGCCGACATTCCCCCTCTTGATGGTAAACCTTGTAAAATAAGAGAGAATAGCCATAAGTATTGAGATATAATCTGTAATAACAACCCATAATGCAATAAATATTGATATAAAAGCATGATGCAAAATGGACGTATCAGCATGTAACCCCTGGTACAAAGCCAGGCGCAGACCCTGAGCAATAGAGAAATAAATGAAGTGCTGGGAGGCCCCCGACAAGTTGCATGCATGCATAAGCATTTCATGAGTATCAGATGTTCATGTAGATAAGATCATATCTGGCATCATCTTCATCCACATAAACTACAGGCTCCTGCCAAGGACTTGGCCTCCAAGAGGAGATGAGAAGATGAGCCTACACTACAGTCTCCGGCAAGCCAAACAGGTAAGTTTTTCCTCTTATTCATACGTGCTATGTAAGTGAAGACTTATGCATAAGAAAACCTTGCCAATTTTCGAAAGTTTAGGTCCGCCCATCCCTTGACTCGAACGTTGCTTCAGTTAGGATGGTTGCAGTGGCGTTTGATGAAAAAAATATTGGCGGGTGGTTGGTCTCTCGTCATGATTTGTGCCCGGTAGGCTTGACTCCCCGACAGCAAAACAGAGGGTACCAGCTGGATAGCCTGTCGAGGGAAACTCGTTTATTTAAGAATATAGAGGCATTCCACCTCTGCATGGACATATACATACACGAGTCCCCGGCAAGGTTTATCCTTTTCATTAATATGCAAATCAAACAAGTGCAGACCTTACAGGACACAAACATGGATTCAAGAGATGACATAATTTGAACTAAAATTTGGCAAGTGCCTACAGATTTAAGATTGAAAAAAGATAAGTGCCCCGTGATGCCCTTTCTTGTCCCTCTCCTCCTAGGCACTATAGTAGGAGGTGGAGAGGGCAAAAGGAACGCCTGGACGGAAACCCAACCTGACCCTGTCGGGCTCCAAGTGAGGTAGCCCGACGGGAGCAGGAGGGCGCAGACGAAGGCGATGGTGAAGAAACCGGCAGGGGCAACCCATCAACTGCCACCACCAGGGCCAGCAGGCCGGGGTAGGGCTAATGGAGCTTCAGGCCATGGGGAAGCCTGTTGGGGTCTAGGTGGAAGGCTGATGGAGGAGCGAGAGGCACCACTTCTGTCCCTCCTCCTAACTCCCCGGCAAATCACCATGCCGGAGAGGAGGTGCAGATGCAAATGGTGCTGCCGCCGCCTGACGATGATGGTCCGGCTGATGTTCAGCCGGAGTGAGAGTCTTCGCCCTCCCGGTCGGTGCTACATCATTGTTGTCACTGTCCTCCTCGTCGCTATCGCTCGAGGAGGATCTTTTGTTGTCTGTTGAGCTCTTCGCGTAGCACCCTAAGCAAACACCCGAGCTCCCAAAAATTTTGACGAAAAGGAAACCGTCCTCCATTAACTTAAAGTGGAGGACATGCCCTTGCGACAAGCTATGGGCACGAGCAAAGGTCTTCCAGTCTCGATGGAAGTACATGACGTGAGGGGCGGGGAAATCTACGTCCACCCGTATGCTGCCATTCCCACATCCCCTCATGTGCAGCCTCAACGCTCGTGGTTGTTCGAGCTCCATCACCCTTGCAAATATAGTAGGGAGGTGGAGGCGGCCGTGCGGAGGTTGTATAGCCTAATGAAGAACTCCCGAGGTTGGTCTCCGTCATGGCCCTCCAGCGGAGGAGGAGCGTCTGCCAGGGGCGCAACCAGGGCACATTCCTATCCTCCTCCCCCTCGGGCGGCACGACGACCACGACCACATCCCCTCCCTCCTCCTTTCATGGCGGGTTCCGCCCCCGCGTCATCCGGAGGAAGAGGGTTACGCTGTCGAGCAGAAGCTCTCGTCGCTGCCACTAGAGCGCCACCATGCCCACCTCCTCTTGCCATGGCAGGTGAAGAAAGTTAGAGGAAAGGGGAGAAGGAAAGTGTGTGAGCAAACACAGCACTCCTGCCCCCTTTTATAGAAGGACGGGGGAGGGGGCTGGCTTCTCACTCAAGAGGCAACCGCCCCGCTCCCCCAATGCGACCTCCCCACGCCTTCAACAGCTCGAGGAATCATGACCGACCCTCTATGCCAACCAGTGACGCTTGGTTTTCTGCCCTGGCGCCCGTCCCCACGCCCTCCGCGTCCGCCAACTATCCTACACAATGCATGCAGGACACGTGACGGATGCACCTAGAGTGGGAGGCAAGTGGGATGCCAATTTCTGCCCCGTGATCATGGGGCGTGGGCGATCCCCGGGCCACAATCTGAATATTTCCATAATATTTGGCACGATGCGCCGGAAAACCGGAAACTGGCCTGGGCTCAAGTTAATGGAGAAGCAAAGAAGATTTCAAGGGGCTAGCCACTTCTAAACCCCTGCCTATGCACTGGTTAGGGCCTACCTCAACGACGCCCGACAACGCGTTCCGACCAGGCCCAGGGGCTCTTGTCGGTGCAGCAAACCCTGGGTCTGTTGCCCAGACTATGCACAGGCACAAGAACAAGATCACAACACCAATATCACCTTTCTTCTGGAGATATCATCTGAAACAAGCAAATCCATTTTTTAGAGAAGCATGACGGCGCTACGGGATCTGGTACACATCCTGCACACCCGTATAACCTTGTAAGTATTTGTCCTCTGGTACAACATCAAGGTCGATTCCTCTTATTTGATCAACCATTCACCATGTCAAAAATGCAGAGGGGTATGCAAGGAGCACAAGGCCTACACATCCAAGCAAGTGGTAACATGGACTTGTACATGGAACATCCCAAGCACAAGCAGAGCTATAGTGAGCCTGTACAACAAGCTAGCATAAGTCCCTGCATTTCATTTAATTCGTACTGGCATTCGTGTATGATTTCTGGGCAGTGGCGGATCCATGAATTCAAGTTACCAGGGGCGAACATTTAACTTAAAAAATACGAAGGCACTTGCACTCCGGAAATCAACATAACTTGAAAAATGTGAAGCTACATGCACTTTGAAAACCAGCTAATGATCCAAAGTAGTTCAGATTATAAACACTAAATGATGGAAGCACTAAAAAACACAAAATGCAACATGGTGTACAAGGACTATAAACATGGTCTGTACCTGCTTGAATTATTCGTTCTCTGGCTGAAAATATCAAAGTGTAATTGCACCTATAACCAGTGCGCAAACTGCATATCAATATATCTATCCTTCACAAGTACGCCAATAGTTTCAAACAACAGATTAGAAAAGTATTTATGCTATGTTGTCATGATACGGGGACTTTCTGGTAGATGGCCTCGACGTTTCCTCAAGCTATGAAAATGCACGATAATTTGCTTGTCACCAATGCCTGCAAATCTCTGTCTCTCTCAACATAGCATATCATCATTAGACACTAAATCCTTCAATGAGCTTGTGAAATGCTTGCATTAGATCCCTCATTAGACACTATATGTTCATCATAAGGAGCATGTAAAATGTTTGCATCAAATCCTTCATTAGCAGTTTGTTCATTAGACACTTCAGGCTCAAGAACAACATGAGCTTGTATGTTTGCATCAGAAACTTATTTAGATACATTAGATTCAGTCAGTTCAGTATTGATTGGGGGAGTTATAAAATAAGTAGAAATTGGTTTCATTTTCTTATAGATTCCCTACATACAAGCAGTTTTACAACAATGTCAGGTTTAACTATTGGCCAGAAATTGAAGAGTTGAATTAGATATAATCTGGGATGTGATGTACCTGCTCGTTGCGCATGCTACTCTTGCAAGCTGCGATTGTCCGTTTGCGCAAGCTCGGTGCCATGCCCGTGCTGCCGCCGCTTCCTCACACGCGGGCTACACCCAGGGTTGGATCTTCATCTTCTTGTCCTTCCATTCACTTGAAGCCCGGCGACCGCCCTCCAACGAGGGCGCGAGGATGTGCTGTGTCGGTCTGTCCAACAGCGGCTAGGTTAGGAGCAAACCAGACTGGAGGCTGGAGTGAATGAATTGGGATTTTTCCTGCTGTCGATCGATATGGGAGGCGCTCGTATGGGCCGCGAGCCTGCTACAGGGCCTGCATTGCACTTATGTTATTGGCCCATCCAAATTGAAACATTTTTGTTCATTTTTTACATTGCCTGTTCGTGCGTTAGGACGAACAAAACTAGCCTGGGCAAACCTGGACGACTCAAACTAGGTGCCCACTTTCCAGCCACCTGAGGCGTCCGCCCATACCAGCCCCTATACTGGCGTCGCCCCTTTTTGCGTGTATGATTGGGTAGTGAAAAATATTCCAGTGGCGATTTTGAGTTACCTACAGAATGGTTGAATTGCTTGTTTCTATGAACTGAGTTTGCAAATAATGTGAAGGATGCCAGTCTTTTCATCCTATTGTAGATTGCTTAGATCCCGGTATGCCAAAAGTAATCGCATGAAATATACAGTAAAAGCCAGTGTGATGTGTGTGGCTATAACTAGTCTGACTACACGTCCTCATATAACATATCAAGGACACACCATCTTACCAGATTAACCATTTGACTTACCAATGCATTGTGGGAAGAAAGAAGTATTGGGACTGCGTATCCAAGCAATTGATGCCATGGACTCCTTCGTACAACCTTATAAGCGAAAAAGAAGTTGCAGTGTGCCTGTACAAAGAACTAGCATAAGTTCAGCTACCTGCTTCTCGGAATTTTAGTTAGCCACTTATTGCAAAATTGTTCAATTACGTTGCTTGGCTTAATTTATTTTGCTACTGATTACATAATTCCATAGCCTGTTAATCCTATTGTACACTGCGCCTATCTATGTGTTTGATACTTACTGTTAAGAATTACCTGTTTGCCTTAACTTAAATAGCTACTTGTTTGTTTAGCTGCTTTGCTACTGCAACAACATGTTACAATGATGTCAATAACTACTTTTTAGCATCCAATTGAAACTCTTTAATTCCTTGTTTGTTTAACTGGTTTGCTGTTATAACTCCGAGTTGAGATGTTTTGCTAACTTCAACTTTTCTGAATCCAATCGGAACTTTAATGGAAAAACAGGTTAGCCCAAGATCAAAGAGCGAGGTCCCCATGGATGTTGCATCATCCCACAGCAGTGGCACCGACCCAATCGTGCATTATGAATTGCCAACTGCTAATGCTCTAGAGGCTAAACTAGTGGTAGAAAGAGATTCTGCTTCTACACTTAGAGATGAAGTTGACATGTTGAGGAATCAAATAGCACAATCACAAGCAGTACTCAAGACAAGCATTAAATATTTGGTGGATTTCAAAAGGAAGCAAGCTGAGACTGACCACATTGTTAAGGTCCTGAAGGAAAAAAGGAAATTAAATTCCTACTTGGTAAATAATAGGTGAAATGTTCTTTCCAGCGTTGAATAACCTTTGTGTTGTTTGTTCATGTAATCAATCAAACCATTTGTTTTAGAGATCATGTAATAATTGTTTTTTGTTTTTTTTTGTTTGTAATTTTATTTGAGCACAAGTTTGTATTAATTGATAAGACTCGGAGACATTTCATTTGGATTGCTGTGCCAGACCTACAAATATGCCAATCGCGCTAAATGTGCATTCAGCAATAATAGTAGTATAGATGGACCATAAGTGGCACGCATTGGAAATGGCCAAGATGATGGCTAAAAAAAGGATGCTGTTGTAGCAAAAAAAAAATACAGCGGACTGGCTTATGTATGTTAGTTGATATTATTGATCCATATACTCTATAAGTGTTTATATGTCTGTTAGTTCTGTACATTCTTGGTTGATTGACTCGGTATTTGAATCTTGATACATCGCTTGTGTACATATCTAAATGGGAGTACACATTATGCTGCGTGTGACATTTGAGTTGGACATGAAGTGTTCCAAACATTCGAATTCACCTTAAACTGGATTCTAGCTTCTGAATTTGAGTATCGGCATTTGTAAACCATATTCATATATGACAATGGAATACATCTTTGTCGTCCTTTTGAAGATATATAAAAACACATAGAATGATTTATAAAGATTCATATAGGAATACAAAATGGATTCGAATTTAGTTGCTAGGGTAAACGTGGATGCTTATTGTCCCAAAATTCGAAAGAAGCAGCAAAATGTCCACTCCCACGTTGGCTGCCCGAAGCCAAGTGTTTGGGAGATGGAAATTACTGTCTACCCATTACATGGACAATCCATCGGCCCAATTTCCACTGCTCTAAATAGGGGTAGGTTAGTAACTTCAATTAGACGTGACACGACCGCCTCTTAGCCCATTCCGACATGGTGGGCGTCAAACATGGGCGGCAAAACACCTTTGATTCAAGCTCATCCGAAAGACCTCTGTTTCTCCCTCCATTCCCCATTCATACACGATGGGCGGCAAAACAAAATCGACTCAGCCGAAATCAATGTAGGTAAATATTTTCAATAGGGGCAGGTTTGTAACTTCACTCAGACGTGACACAACCACACTACCTATCAGCCCCGTTCATACACCATGGGCGCCAACCATGGGCACCAACCACCCTCTCCTCGCCCGAAATCGCTCTGGGCAAATATTGGCGAGATGTGAGATTACCTCCTATCCCTAACCGACGAGCCATCCAAATTTTAAACGGGGGCTAAGTTCGTAACTTTCCCATATTTCAGACAGGTGCGTCCCAAAAACATGGTTCCCCGTACCTCTCCCTCCATTTTCCCATTCATACACCGTCCGCGCTAGAACACCATCCCCAGACCAGCCTCCGTCCGCCACCCCGTCCATCGCCGCCGCACTCCACCTTATCCATCGCCATCGTCCTCCACCATGCCGGAGCGCCTACCAAGACCGCGTCATCCACTACTAGAGATGGACGTTTCTCATCCACAACGATGGAACAATAGCCTTGCATCGCGTCCTCTCACTTCATCGGCGCTGTCGTCCTCTTTGCCGGCGCCGCTCACACAACCTTCTCTTCCACCACGACGGGACTTATCCCATGATGCACCCGTCTGATCTGCTTCAACGCCACTGATAGCCATCGCACCCCCGATGCCTACACGATGCTGCAAGAGAGGTGGTACTTCATATCTCCTCAACTTTTTGATCTCAACCAGAAAATAGATCTTAACTTGGTTACTCTACTTTCTTTTCAGCTCTTAGAATTTAGTTCTTAGGTCGAAGCAAACAATGGATGCTAAATATCATTTCTCCGGTTTACAACTTCAAATCTGCCATGGCACAGTCATAATATGGTTTAATTGATCATGCTTAGGGTTTAATTGATCATGTTGGTTCCATGGTGGTTTCTTTAATAGAAATCAGAGGGGAAACCCTCTTTTGCTAAAAAAACATGCTTAGAGTATCCCCCTTTTATGATCACTATACGATCAAAATACGTGCTTCGTGTCATAATAACACTGATCCACCCATCAAGCTAAACAAGCTTAGTTGTTCAAATACGAATCTGATATTATTAAAACAGAGTTGTTTAATTGGTCAGCTAAATGTTCCTAAATTAGTTTCAAAAATGCATGTTCGCCGCTCGGGTGTGTATCTCTACAGGGTGCCCACGGTGGGCCGGCCCAGCCTGGGATTTTGGGTCGTCCCAGGCCCTGATTCCCCTCTGTTCTGCTACACGCTTCCGATCTCTACTCGCCCCCAGCCGCCTGCCTCACCGGTGACTTGCCGTCCCCGGATGGCATGACTCTAGGAGGATACACCGGACTAACAGGAGGCCAGGAGCCGCTCGCCCAACAGCGTCACCGCTGCCCGGGTGCACCGCCGTGCCTTCCTTCCCAGTCCGTTCAGGGCTCAGGCGTGCAACACCAACCAAGCCAACCCGATTTATCCTGAGATACGTCCTCAACACTCAGCAGCCACTCCTCATCACCCATTTTCTAATTGATTCATTACTCATTAGGCAAGACTGTAATTAGGGTTAGTTGTGTGCTCAGTGCTACCTACACTTAATGGTTCAGATGTATTTTGGTAATCTTTAGTACCTCTAAAGTTCACAGGGTTTTCAAAATTCCGGCCCTCGGAACAAACACTAGTCATTTTGGATTGTTGATCGTAGTGACATTGACCCAGATTACTACTGCAAGCCAGGTTTGTTGAAAATTTTACTTGTCTTTCTTACTCATTCGATATAATATCCAATTATTCACGTCGATTAGTTGCAAACAATAAGTGCTAGACAAACTTCTTCATTCAGATTTTGGACGGTCTCTTACCGCAGTTACAATTCTGGATACTTGTCCTAGTAAGCTCACAAGTAAATGATTGATTCACTACATCTATGCTTGCCTTGTCATATTTGTTGTCAATATTATTTTAGGGTGGACCACCCTGTTTCTAAATACTGGAACCATAGACATGAGTGAATAGTATTTCTCTATGTGATCTCTTCCATCATGTGTGGGCAACGAACACTGCATTGTATAGAAAGAAAGTGTCATTTCCAGCTTTTACATAGGTTTCGATCTTTTACATGGAATACAATCTGCCTACTTGCTTTGTGTCGCACTACCAACACTCCACCCTTGAAGCTAAACATTATGCCACTCATAATTGCTTAGTTTATTTGTTCAAATACGAATTCCATATGATTCTAATGTTCCTACAGTTTTGAAATGTGTGCCTGCCTGTAATAGAGACATAAGGGGTTTGTATTTCTGTGTGTGGTCTGGTCAGCACGGTTGGGGGGGGGGTGAACTTTGCATATGCAGGGGTTTATAGGGAGACACTCTTCGAGTTGAATCCGCAATGCATTCCATAGATAATCTGACTACTTTTTATGTTTTCATGAATCTCAGATTCTGAACAGCATCATAATGATTATGAGCTTGCGCGCACGAAAAGAATAAAGTAGAACAATGCCATGGCTGTCAAACTTGGCATTAAGGGACTGAAATCAAGTCTGGATGCAATGCAATGCAAACGCTCTCCACCTAGAGATTCATGCTCAGAATATGATTCTAACAGTGATTCTGAGCTAGAGGGAGACCTAAGTCAATGTATATCCCTAGTGGAGGAGTCAGAGGAAGATGCCCTATCTTATTCACCCATCAAGGTGCTTGCTCTAACTTTCCAAGGTTACATTGCTCGCACATATCTTGCAACTGATGCTTTGCATTGCTTCTACTTTGTTGAACTGCCATTAGCTTAGTTTACACATCACATATATGAATACGCCCTACCTATCCATTTTCAGTACATATTCCATCTGTCATCATACCATATTTATCCATTCAAATGTTGTTCTTGTGTATCAGACATTCAAAAGGAAGATGGTGATTGCTGATCGTGGAGGAGGACAAGCAAAGTACTTGGAAAAGGTAGTGGCACCTGATAAATCAAATAGCCCATTAGGTGTAGTCTCAAAATCAGCTGACCCACAAAACACCCCAACTCTAGCAGACTCTAGCCGTACTACACTAGTCATTTCTAATGCCTCAACTCAGCAGACCCCAACTGCAGCAAACATTATGATTATGCCAGTTGACATAGCACCAACTCTACGATGCAAAACCCCCATTCTAGCAAAGAGTACACCAAATCCAGTTGCCAAATCCCTTTTCGAACTAGAGAGAGCCCCAATTGTAGCAAATAGGACCCCTGTTCCATTTCTTCCTAGTTTAGAAGACGAAGCTTATGTTGTTGTTAGGAACTTTGTGTGCATCTTTCCTTCATGGAAAGATTGTACCGCAGACACAGAACTATTTCAAGTCTTCCTCTGCAACTTACGCGTAAGTAATGTACTAATAATATTCATGGTCATTACTGCATCTGTTTCTGCTGACAGAAGACACAAGATTTCATTCTTTTAAATAGGCGAGGAGCAAACTGGATTGTGAAGATGAGAAGGGTTGGTTGCGCTTTCAAGCACTCGTTGATGAAGTATCGTTCCTACCTGAGGCAAGCGCACTTCGATGGCAAGCCTCTGAACAAAATTTCTGTAAAGTCTCCGGTGCTACATTTATCCGGCGGTGACTGGAATAATCTTGTTACACATTGGTCTCGGCTGCAGCGTAAGGTACTGTCTATGATACCACATCACAATTTGAACTACATTTCTTCATTTGCCTTAATGTCTCACTTGTATGAAAACTGTTAGCAGAAGAACATTCGTTCTCAAGGGACCACACAATCTCGCTACTATACTGCACACTGCATTGCTCTTGTGAGTGCCTCTTGCCCTGTATGACCATACTCACTTTCATAGCTGTTTGATTATGTAGCATCACTGCACATGTTAGCCTCATACATTATAAGATCCATATGGACTCTTACATAAATTTAGAATCAACCCAATGCTTTTGAAGAGGTTTAGCTCTGCAGTCCTCTTGTAAGGACTAAACGTGGTCTATCACTATACTTACATTAACAACTACTCCCTCCGTCCCATAATATAAGAACGTTTTGTACAGTACACCAGTGTTCAAAACACTCTTGTACTATGGGAAGAGGGGTTGGTTCATTGTGTAGCATTCTGCATCTTATCTCCCTCGCCCACCATTTACTAAAAAAGATCATATCTATATTTAATCTTACCAACAAGTAGAATACACAGACAATGCTAGTGCAGAAGTGTAGCCCATTGCTCTTGTCAGTACATTTTGTCCTGTAAAGCTTGTACTTCCAGGGATTGGTAGTTGATTATGTAGCATCAATGTGCATCTTATCTTCATTATCCTCTGTCCCTTCCAGTATTATCATATCTATAATTTCTCTCTACAAAATGTAGAGTATAGGCAATGCTTATGAAGAAGATTCTGTGCTGAAATTCTTGAGTTATCCTTCCCTTGACATGGAGAAGGGCATTATAAAGCCGGTGTTAACTATTAATGTAAGTCAGTCCTTCTACAGCCTTTATCCTCAACTGTTGTTTAATTTTCTCATACTCCCTATCGTTTACTGCTGTTTAGTTTGCTGTTTCTACCAAAATGCATGTTTGCAAGATTTGTAAGTTCTAAGTTTTACTTGTAAAACCAAATTCCTTATTCATACCATGCACATTACTTAATACTCCCTATATGTATGCTTGTTTTTGTGGATCTATAATCCAGTGTGTGGTGAAGTAGCCCACGCTTGCACCTTGTCATCTCATGTTTTATCTTACTGATGTGGCTGATGATATGAACAACATGCCATGCACATTATCCAAAATAGATACAATGATTTTCTTTGCCCTTCATCTATGCTTGTTATGTTGACATGGTAATCCAGTAGTGTGGTGAAACTCCCCGCATTTTGAACAATGCCAAATTATGTTATTGATATTTTGAACTTACAATTTTATTTTCTAATTTGAAATTGGATGGAATTGACATCACAGTTATCATCTTTGTTTATACACGTGAAAACCTGTCATCTCTCTACTTTGTTTCAGGGTGATATGCCTGATGGCATGCATAAGTCTGCAGAAGGCTGTGAGACAAACCCAACATATATTGCAGCAAAGAAGGCAAAACATCTTGAAGATAGCGAGACAACCCCAAAGTCTTGTCTTGATATAGTGTTCAAGTTACTTGAGACTAGCAGTCAGACAAGCTCACAAAATTTGTTGTCTGAATCAGTTCGACTTCTTCGGTCCCAAGTTCTAGCAGAAAGGCATTCTGCAACTCAAGTTTGACTTGAAGTCCTATCTCTAAGAAAGATTGTGGAGAACCCCAATGACAACCTCATCACTAAACAGCTACACCTGGAAGCTATGACCGACATGCTAGGCCGGTCTCACAGCCTTGCTCAGCAGCTTGCGCAGCAGTTCGCCCGCAGGGCTAACCTTTCTTAAACTATATTGGAAGTGGTATCGGTTCAGTATTATTTTTTTACGCTGCAATGGTACCCAGTTTTTGTAATCTGCTTCTTCGTTGCGCTTTATGATCACTGGTGGCGAACTTCGATGCCCAGTGGATGTAATATACCTTAAATCCTTTATTGTATAGTGTAGGTTTATTCTTAGTTACTATGCCGTAATTTCTTTATTGTATAAAGTAGGTTTGTTCTTAATTCCTACTAGTTACTACCATCATTCGCTATCTGAAAAAAATCAGATGTATTCGATCAGGCCGAGACATTCGACTCTAACGGGCCTGGTTTTTAGCGGGCCACAATTGGGCCGGCCTGCGTCTTTCTTGGGCCCGAATGATTGGGGCCTTCACACATTGCGCCATGCCCACAACTTACACCGGCCTATATTTTAGTTGGGCCTTTTGTAGTTTGGCCCAGGTAGCGTTGGGCCATTAACAGGCTGAATATTGTACTGGCTTGTTACGGCCGAGATGAAACCACGGACCTTTAGCTGGCCAAAATGCATGTTGGGCCTCAATTTTCACTAGTCGTCGACGGGCCTTCAGCAGGATGAAATGTAGACCGGGCCTTTTTGGGCCCAGTTAGCTCACGGGCCGTTACCAGGCCGAAACATATCTCGGGCCTTAGTTGGCCCACTGATATCATGGGCCTTTAAGAGGCCGAAAGCTTAGTACAGACTTTAATAAGCCGAATTACGCGACAGGCCTTTAACAGGCCCAAAGTCACGTTGGGCTTAACTGTTGTCACCTTTAGCACGGGCCATTAGTGGGCCCGATGTTCCGTCGGACCATATATGGCCCATGGGTAGCACGGGCCATTCCCAGGCCAAAAGTCACACCGGGCTAAAATGGGCCCATGTCTACATCAGGCCTCTAACAGGCCGAAAGTCACTGGGCTGTAGTTGGGCCCAAATATTCGGCAAACAATTAACGGGCCAGATCTGGCTTCGGACCGCAAATGGGCCCAAATATTGGGCGAACAATTAAGAGGCCAGATCTGGCTTCGGGCCGTAAATGTGCCCAAATATTGGGCGAACAATTAATGGGCCAGATCTGGCTTCAGGCCATAAATGGGCCCTTATTAAGCAGGCCGTTGTGGGCTGGCCCACTAGTACCTGATTAAGTACTATGAGCCTTTGACTAGGTCGGCCTTTTTAACCTATATGGGCCTCTGTTGGGCCCACCCACGTGTCGACGTATCATAGGCATGATTCCTCCAATGGACGGGCGACATCTGGCCCATTGATAGCTGACAGGTGTTCCCTTTGGCCAATCAGAATTTTACACGTGAAAGTTTCGTATTGGTCCGGGCTATTAACAGGTTATCGGATCCAAAAACTGACTCGATAGCTTAACGGTGTTCCGTTACGGTGGATACCACGTGTCGGTCACCCTTGATGAAAGCACTTCTATGACGCGTGATTTATCGTCATGGAAGTGGACACTTCCGTGATGATAATTTTGGTAATGTCATGGAACACTTCTACGACAGCACAGGTATGACTATCTTGATTCTGTCATAAAATTGTCATGGATGTACATGCATGACCAAAAACGCGACCTACTGTGACAAACACGTATCATCACGGAAGTGTATTTTTTTGTAGTGGGAGCAACACCCAGGGCTGCGCGGGTCGTTTTCGAGGAGGACAGGCTGCAGCAGCACAGCCGACCGGCTTGCGAACTCATGCCGAGGGCACATCACACGAGTTTGTGGTGTGGGCGGCAAAGCTGCTGCACACGTGGATCCGGCTCCCGAGGTTCTTCGCCGAGGAGATTTCGCCGAGGGGTCCCGCCGAGTTGTGGTTGCAACACGCCGGGTGCTACAGCCAAGCCACGAAAGTAGAGGTTGAGGTCGTCCCCCCGGGCGACGTCTTCATGACTCGAGGGTGGGGTGAGATCACCCGCGCCTGCTTTCCGGAGGGTGCCCTCGCCATTCACTTCGAGTACGACGGAGCCTGCACGCTTTTCTTCAAGATCTTCGACAAAGACGGTTGACGCCTGGAGTGCTGCTCCGGAAGGGGTAATCTGTGTGGCGCGACCACGGGCGCTGAACTTGCCCTTGGCCATGCTAGCAGCTCCTCCAGCAGTAGCGACGACTCCCTGGAATCCAACGACTTTCCTGTGTCCTGCGATTCTTCGGAGTCCAGCGACGACAGCTATGTGCCACCGAGCTCTCGCCATGCCAAGAGTGCAGCTCGTCGTCCGTCGTCGGTGACGCCCTGCGGCCGGGGTTCTTCCAGGTCCTCCTTTTTTGTTTTTCCTGTGCGGAATTGTGACGAGCCCCGTGGGGGGGTGTAAGAAACTGTAATGCTTTTGCTCCAATGTTATTATTCCTAGCCCGGTGTTATGATTGTGTATCCTTCTTCGGCAGGGTGCTCCTTTTCGTTCTCATAGTAGCTTAGCACTCTACACGACAGGACCCAGACGACAGGCAGGCTTCAACCGTCGCTGGTATGCCAGGTCGCGATGCCGTGGTCAAGGCCAGGAGGTGAGCGGCCCGAGGTCCGGTGAGAGCCCCTGAGACGCGATGCTTAGGAGGTCCCCTTTGGTGTGCAAGCAGCTCCTTGAAGGCCGAAAAGGAAAGCGTCATTGCCCAAGCGAGATCGCTAGAATCAAAATACTGGCTCGTGAAGTTCACGCTAATATGTATGCGGTGAATTATCTTGGCAAGTTCGCGGTGATTCCCTTGCGCGACGCCTGACCGTGCCTTAGCGGTGACACTCCTAGGTAGGGCTCACGCTGGTCCCCCCTTTTCTCGCTCATCTAGATGCTCTACATCCTCGGCTGCCGCTGGTATGCTAGGTCACGCTACCATGGTCAAGGCTAGGGGGCAAGGTCTCGAGAGCCAGTAGGAGCCCCTGAGGCACGCTGCTCAGGAGCCCCCTTTTAACGTGCAAGCGAATTGTGTGAAAAAGTAGTAGCCAGTGGGGCCGCTCATAGTCATGCTTCGGAGGTTCCCGCGAGTGTGTCCAAAGAGGAGAATATAACACATAACTATGCTTGCTGTCCTGCCGCTGATCTTTCTGCAAGAAGATGTAGGCACTGAGGATCTGGTGATGTGACATGCGCGGGGCAGGCCGCGAGTCAGAGCTCGATCTCTCAGATATATTAGCGTTGCAGGGACGGACCCGAGCATAAGCATCGTGCCAGCATGTGTAGCCCCTGTTGCAGGGTGAGCAAGAGGCGGGTTAGCAATGTCGGCATTCTGGGAACGAGGGTACCCAGACTTTCCTGCTTGCGGCCTGTGGCGGGGCCCCCTTGACGGCCCGATACGGCCCAGCTTCAGCAACGACAATCCAAAACACTCGCGAGGGGCCAAGCCTCATGAGGTGGATGACACCAAGACCTCCCAGGGGGGCGGCCTTACCAGGATGGCTCCTAAGGAGCGGATATATCTATGCAAGATGCACCTCACGAGGTTAAGATGACGTGAGCCGTGACGACCGAGGCCAGGCGGCCTCCAGCGGGCGCAGTGTACCAGTTTCCTCTTTCGCTCTAAGGAGGCTAAAACAGGCATGGAGTCCCGAGGAATCAAGAAAAGGTTTCCATTTTGGTGCAACAAGACCAAGACCGCCAGGAGGGCAGGATGGAGGTCACTGCGAAGCCCACTGCGGCGTCACCGCCAGAGGCTTTTGCAGGCGAAGACTACTTTTGTCAGGATAACTTGTACTGTGTCACCCTGTGTTATAACTGTTGCATAATGAATTGCATCCGACATAATTATCCATCACTGATCCATTGCCTACGAGCTTTTCACATATTGTTCTTTGCTTAGTTACTTCTCCGTTGCCACTGTTATGATTGCTACAAAACTGCTACTATTACTTTTGCCATCGTTACTGCTACCTCCATACTACTTTGCAACTAAATACTTTGCTGCGGATATTAAGTCTTTCAGGTGTGGTTGAATTGACAACTCAGCTGCTAAACTTGAGAATATTCTTTGGCTCCCCTTGTGTCGAATCAATAAATTTGGGTTGAATACTCTACCCTCGAAAACGGTTGCGATCCCCTATACTTGTGGGTTATCACCGTGCTCATCTCACCCACTCAGGACAAGCTCTACTATGTTGTGCACCTCTGCTTCCAACAGGGTGAAAAGGTCTCCAATAACATCGCAGAGTACGAAGGCTTGATTGCCGGTCTCAAGGCTGCCACCTTGGGCGTGAAGCGCCTCAACATCAAGGGCGACTCCCAGCTCCTCGTCAACTTCTCCAACAAAGTATATGAGACAAAGGATGAACACATGGAGGCATACCCAACGGAGGTACACAAAATCGAGAAGCAATTCTCGGGTCTGGAACTACAGCAGGGCGTCCGATGCCTGCCTCAGGAGCCTGGCGTCTTCGAGGAGTAGCCCTTCAAGCCCTCAACAACTCCTCTTGTTGCGGGCCCAGGACCGCCCCAGGAGGATCTCCCTCCAACGCCCTTCTCAGGAGCCCCCGCTTGCGGCCCGACCACGGGAGCGCGTCTACTCCTCGTGCTTTAGCCTCAGGAGGGGTGCTGGACCGAAGAGTTCAAGGTGTACCTGCTTTAGGGAACCCTGCTGGAGAAGGAGGAAGACACAGAGCGCGTGGCTTGGCAGGCCACTACCTACTGCATTCAAGACGGTGAGCTCTAGTGAAAACGATCGAATGATGTTTCCTTGCAATGCATCTCCAGGGAGGAGGGGTGCGAGCTGTTAATAGACATACACGGCGGAGACTGCAGGCATCACTCGTCATCGCGCACCTTGGTGGGCAATGCATTCCACAGCGGATTCTACTGGCCCACGGCGCTCAACGACGCTGCCAAGCTAGTGAGAACCTGTGAAGCCTACCAGTTCCATGCCAAGCAAATCCACCAACCTGCTCAGGGTCTCCAGACCATTCCGCTCTCATGGCCGTTTGCGGTCTAGGGGCTGAACATCCTGGGCCCATTCCCTCAAGCGCCCAGGGGTACCGCTACTTTTACGTTGCCATCGACAAGTTCACCAAGTGGGCGGAGGTGGAGCCCATCCACACCATCCCAGTTGGCTCGACAGTCAAGTTCATTAAGGGCCTCGTAAGCCCGTTCAGGGTCCCCAATTGTATCATCACCGACAATGGCTCATAGTTCACTAGTAACCTCTTGAAAACATACTGTGCTAACCATGGAACGCAGATACACTACGCTTTGGTGGCGCACCCCAGGAGCAACGGCCAAGCCGAGCACGCCAACGTGGAGGATCTGAGGGGCCTTTGTCGGATTTCGAGTTCTACAAACTCTTGATATGTTCAAACTCTGGGGTGCGTGCGGAGATCTCAACCTACCCAGCCTGCCTACTCGCGATCTTCCTAAGCCTACCACATCAACCTCAAAGGGACAAAAAGACGCAATAGTTTATCCTGGTTCGGGCCACCTTGCGGTGTAATACCCTACTCCAGCATTTTGGTGGATTGCCTCGAAGGGCTGAGGATGAACTAGTATAGTGGATGAACTGGCCTCAGGAGGTTAGGTGCTCTTGAGCTCAAGAAAGATGGTGAGGTGGTTGGATGAGAAGGGATCTGATCTCTTCCCCGTGTGTCTCCTTTGCATGTCCTCCCCTTTGGTGGTGGATAAGTCCTATTTATAGTGGTCTTGGTCCTCTTCCCAAATGTTGGCAGGAAGGGATCCCACAATGGCCAGATTTGAAGGGGGACAAGTAGTACATCCTGTCCTGACTAAAGAGGTCTTCACCTATGAAAAGCCTCTGGTCGTGATGCAGCGGTGGGCTCGGCGATGACCTCCGTCCTGCCATCCTGGCGGTCTTGATCATGTTGCACCAGAAGGGAAACCTTTGGCTGATTCCTCGGGACTCTGCACCTGCTGCTTGCCTCTTTTGCACCAAAGGGGAAACTGGCGCTCTGCGCCCGCTAGCGCCCGCCTGGCACCCACCTGGCCTTGGTCGTCATGGCTCATGTTAGCTAAGCGTCATGAGGTGCACCTTGCATAGAACACTCCGCCCCTCGGGAGCCAGCCTAAGGAGGCCAATCCCCCGGGGGTCTTGGCATCGTCCGCCTCGTGAGGCTTGGCCCCTCACAAGGGCCTTGAACTGTCGATGCTGAAGCTGGGCCATACCAGGCCGCTGATGGAGCCGCGCAGTGGGCCGTAGGCAGGCAAGTCTGGGTACCCCTGTATCCAGAATACACATAGTAGCCCCTAGGCCCAAGGCGTGCTCGGAGTTGGCTTCTTGGCGAAGCCAAAGGGTAAGTGCAGAGCGCTGTGGGCCCTAACCACCTGCGGCCTTGAACGACGCGTGGCGATTGATGGGACGTGGGCGTCTCCACTTCCCCATGCTGCCTCGGCAACTATTCTTGTCTGAAAAAGGGTTTCCATTTGTTATCGTGCCTTCATTGCCTTCCCTTCGTCTTGCTCTAGATCCCCTTCTCCCAACACAGAAGAAATTTTCCAAATCTATAGATCCTCTGCTCCAATCTTCCGCCTGATGTCCGCTGAGAAAGCCAAAGCTCCCGCCCTGGCTGCTGATCCCGCCTGGTTCGAGCCGGCGTTGATCACGCCCTCCATCGCCGAGGAGAAGCTCTAGGCTGCGCTCCTCCTGTCGGTGAGCGACGATAGCGAGTGGGGGAAGACTACGCTCCGGGTCGCCTCCGTCGTGCCGGATCCCGCGGATTGTACCACCTCAAAAAAATACACTTCCATGATGATACATGTTTGTCAAAGTAGGTCATGTTTTCTGTCATGCATGCACATCCATGACGATTTTATGACAGAATCAAGATAGTCATACCTGTGCTCTCGTAGAAGTGTTCCATGACATTAACAAAATTATCATCACGGAAGTGTCCACTTCCATGACGATAAATCGTGTGTCACAGAAGTGCTTTCGTTAAGGGTGACCGACACGTGGCATCCACCGTAACAGAACACAATTAAGCTATCGTGTCCGGTTTTGGATCCGATAACCCGTTAACAGCCTGGACCAATGGTGATTTTCCACGTGTAAAATCATCATTGGCTGGAGGAAACATGTGCTAGCTTCGTGTTGACACAGGTGTCACTCATCCAATGGGCGAGATGCGCCTATGATATGTTGACACGTGGACCGACCCAAAAGTGGCCCATAATGTTTAAATGGGCCAGCCCAACTAAAGGCCCACAAGATTTTGCGTACCATAATGGGCCGGCCCAGCTAAAGGCCCACTAGATTTTGTGGACCATAATGGGCCGACCTAGCTAAAGGCCCACAAGATTTTGCGGGCCATAATGGGCCGGCCCAGCTAAAGGCCCACGAGATTTTGCAGACCATAATGGGCTGACCCAGCTAATGGCCCACAAGATTTTGCAGACCATAATGAGCCGGCCCAGCTAAAGGCCCACGAGATTTCACCGACCATAATGGGCCGGCCCAGTTGAAGGCCCACAAGATTTTGAGAACACTAGTGGGCCGGCCCATTAACACGCTGCCATGTTTTGGGCCAAATGCCGGCCCATATTTGATCCGGTCTATTAATAGCCTGCCAGGTCTCGGGCCTAATATAGGCCCATATGAGATCCGGCCCGTTAAAAGCCTACCATGGTCTCGAACAAATTACGGCCCAGATCAGGTCCGACCCTTTAAGAGGCTTTGGGCTAAATTATAGCCCATATCAGATTCCGCCCGTCAACTGGATGCTTTGCTTTTGGGCCCACTTGCTAAAGGACCATTTAGTAATTCGGCATGCTATTAGTTTTGGCCTGTTAAAGGCCCATTTAACATTTCAGCCCTATATTTATTTCGGCCTGTTAAAAGCCCGTCATATAGTTGGGCCTAACTATGGCCCGGTTTGCATCCGGCATGCTCATAGCTGATAATCTGATTGGGCCAAACAAGGACTGAGACAATTTTGGCCTGTTAAAAGCGTGATGTGTATGGCACAATCATGGGCTAGGGTCTATTTCGGCCTGCCACCGGACTGTGAGCTGTTCGGCACGTTTCAGGCCCAACCTACTTTTCAGCCTCCTAAAAGCCCATTGAGTTTTCTTGTGAAAATAGGGTCGGCGGTTTACTCGGCCTATTAAAGGCCCGAATCTACTAGTGGGCCACTTTACATTTAGCCCTGTTAACGGACCAAGATGACGGGGCCCATGATGCGGATCATACATAGTGATTTGCATGACGACCCGATTATGTACCGTAATGTTACGGTTTGGCCGGCTTACTGCGAAGACATGATATATATACAGTAAAATAACTACAGCATCGTGAATAAGAAAAAACCTAGACTATACAATAAAGAAATTACGGCATATTACATCCACTGGGTATCAAAGTTCGCCACTATGATAATAAAGCACAAGCAAGCAGCAGATTACATACACTGGGCATCAAAGATCGCCACCAGTGCAAATAAACACGCTGACAAAATAATATACAAAACCGACATCACTTCAATAGAGTTCAAGAAAGGTTAGCCCTGCGCGGGAGCAACAGTGCAAGCAGCTGAGCAAGCTGATGAGACTGCGCTTATTTGACACTTATATCCTCCTCACTCTCAAAGATAAACAAGCAGACAGATGACAGGTTTTGCACTTATAAGTATCAGTGTTGACAATTCATCACATTTCTTACTGATGAATAAAGTGACACAATTTAAAATAGCATTAACACAATATGGTATTGTTCAGGTCAAGACATGGCAGCAAATGACATTGCGAAGGAGTTGGCAGCTTCACGACACCACTGGATTACAGATCAATACCATATTGTGCTGTAGTGGGTAGGTTCACCACACCACTGGATTACGGATCAAGAACAGAAGCATACATGCAGTGCAAAATAAGATCACTTGCTCTGTATAGTTTAATTTACATGGTATGAATAAGGAACTTGGTTGTACAACTGAAAACTTAAATTGAGAAGGATAAACTTTTGTTTATGAACTACATAATAAACTTTAAACATGCAATTTGATGCAAACACCAAAAATAAACAGTTGTTGCAGTCATGCCTAACCAAATATACACAACAAAGTTTGAAGGCTTGAGAAGGACAAACTTACATTATTGGTGAAGACATGCTCTATAAAGCCCTTGTCCATGCTGATGGGCGTGCAATTCAAGAAGTTTACCACAGAATCTTCTTCATAAGCATTGCCTTTATTCTACATTTTGTTAAGAGTAAACATATATGCGATAATATAAGAAAAAATGCAGAATATTTAAGTTAAGATGAAGAGTGATGCTACATAACCAAGTAGCTATAAATGTAAGTACATTGATACAGGAAAAAAGGTACAATCAATAGCAATGAAGAGCTAAACTTCTTCAGTACCATCGGTGTTATCCAACCTGATGGTAAGAGTAGATATAGATCTGATGTGTAGAAAATGGAGGCCAAAGGAAAATAAGCTGCAGAGTGATGGTACATAAACAAATACCTATCAATATAAGTACATTGATAAAGGGCAGCAGGTACTTACAAGAACAATGCAGAGCTAAAAAATTTCATTGGCATTGGATATATTCTACACTAATGTAACCATTCGTACAGATTAGATAATTTCGAGTGAACAATTGATAAGCAAGCTATCATGCATACTGCTATCACATAATGAACCATGTATGTATGCAAGTACAGTGATACAGGACAACAGGTACTAACAAGAGCAAAGCAGTGGGCATCATATTTGCGATATCCTGTCGTTCTTTTCAAATCGGAATTCTTCTTTGAGCAGATTTCCTACAAAAAAGATCCGTAAGGCACATGCGAAAAAGTAGAAGTTCAAATTGTCATGTGATTTCATAGACAAAACCTCATCCTGGGAACGAGACCAATGCATAACAAGGTTTTTCCATTCAATGTCTTCTAAATTTAGCACATGAGACTTCATCGGATATTCGTTTATTGACTTGCCATCAAAGTGTGATTTCCACAGGTAACACCGACACTGCTGCAATGCTTCCTTGAAATGCGCAAGAAGGCTTTGCTCGTCATGACTATTCAGATTGACCATCGCCTACGTACAATAATTTAATGTAAATCATTGATGTGTTCAATCAGCAGAAAACAGGAAAATAATCACCATGAATAATAGCACTTACACGTAAGTGGGACAGGAAGATGTGAAAATGGTGTTTGTCTTCACTATAATCTTCCCATGATGGGAATATATGCACGTAGTCCCTAACAACATTGAAAGCATTGTCTTTCCAGTTGGGATAGGTCTTCGGCCGGTGGACTTGCTGTACTTTGGGCTGGAGTGGGATTTTTTGTGGTACGGCTGGTGCTATGGCAACTGAAATCGGCATACCTTTTACTGGAGTGCAGGTCATGTGTGGTGGGGCTAGTGGTGTGGCCAGTGAAGTATGGGTACAGTCTGCTGGAGTCGGTCCTACGTTTTGTGTCATTGGTTGTAAAACCAATATAAGTGGGGTGCTGTCTGATTTCTCTGGCACCACCACGTTTTTCAAGGACTTTGCCGGTGCTCGTTCAGGTTCGGCAATCACCCTCTTCCTTTTTGATGTCTGATGCACAAGAACAACATTTGAGTGGAAAAACAGGGTATGCTGACAGATGGAATATGTATTGATAATGGATGGGCATGGCCTCTCGACATATATGATGAGTAAACTAAGCAGATGGCGGTGCAACAAAGTAGAAGAAATGCAAGACAACATATGCAAGATACACGCAATCAATAAAACCTTGCCAAATTAGAACAGGCACCTTGATGGGTGAATAGGACAGGCCATCTGCCTTTGACTCCTCAAGGTTAGAATAGTTATTAGGATCATATTCTGAACAAGAATCTACATGTGGGAGCGTATGAGTTTCATTGCATCTAGAAGGGCACTCAATGCATTGATGCCAATTTTGTAAGTCATTGCGGTGTTCCACAATATTCTTCTGATGCGCGGATTCTGATATTCACTGTAATTACGTATAATATATGAGAACCATGAAAACATAAATAGTAGTGAGATTATCTTTGTAATGTAGAGGATATTCTAATATAGGGCGCCCCTGTAAACACTTGTGTGCTATCACTGGATTTTGATGAGAGAGCTCATGTGTGCTGTAATATGGTGCATGCATTAATATAATCTGGCACGAGTACACAAAAAATAGGCTCCAGATGTAAGGATAGTTGGCAGATGATAGGTTCATAATATACTGTATAGAGAGTTTATTGCCAAACCATGATAACAAGAGCACACAACAACAAGGCAGGTCGTAGTGTACATAAAAGGGGTACACCATAACCATGATATATAAATCGAGAAAGTGGAACTGGCTGGAAAATACGTTGCCGCTAGTAATTGAAAGCCTATCGATCACGTACAGGCCAGTTCTATCAGCTGTTGACTGCAGATGTCCCTGCTCCCCTTCCTGACAAGGAACATATTGTACGTACTAAATACAGAATAACAAAAGAGGAACATGTTAAAGAACAAAAGAGGAGGCATATTCTTGAGGTTCCACTTCATTGCATACAATGTTGGTTGCCCCTCATGATGAATCACAACGCCCAAAGAAATGCAATTACATGCTGTCTCTCTATATGTGGCCACATGCATTTGGAAAATCAAGTGGGAGCATTACCTGACCAATTAAATGTGTGTCTGATAACTAATATCAGTATCATATCACAATTTTGTATTTGAAGAAGTAAGCTTTGGACTTATGATTGGTGTGTTTAGCTTCAAGAGTGGACTGCTGCTAGTGCGACACAAAGCAGCTACACAGATCATAGTGTAGATATAACGGGAAAACCGTAAGCATAAGAGTAAAATCAGCAAGGTGGAACTTGCTGGAATATATGTGCTAGTATTGCTGGTATGGCTAGAAAGGCTTCGGATAGTAGCCTTCTTTAACTGAAGGTGCGGTACTATTAATATCAGTGTAACTCTCAAAGGCAACATCGCTCCTTGCATTTCCTTGCTATTCTTATAGGATTCAAGTGGGCAGGCCACTACAAATCCTATTCCTATGTTTACAAAATCCTACGAATCAAAGAGGCCCGAAGAGATCAAAGTTTTCATCACAACTGACCGTATAGACCTCTACACTTCAAATGTACCTGCTCATCTTCACTACAAGGAACATATTGTACTAATATCATACTCCCTCCATTCCAAAATATAAGTCTTTGTAGAGATTTCCACTATGGATCACATAGAGATGTATCCAGATACATTTTAGAGTGTAGATTCACTCATTTTGCTCCATATGTAGTCCATGGTGGAATCTATACAAAGACTTGTATTTAGGAACGGAGAGAGTACTTATTAAATAAGAACAGAAGAGTAACATGCTAAAGAAGAGCAAACGGATTTTGGATAATAAAATGTTCGTTGCGCAGTGCCCACACATGATGAACCAGAGCGCATTAAGAATGCAACTCCCTGCTGTCTCTCGATATGTGGTGCACGTGCTTTTCGAAAGTAAAGTAGGAACATTAGCTGACAAATTAAACGTTATCTGTTTTAGTAATATCAGCATCATATTAGATTCATATTTGAGCAACAAGTTTGGAATTATGAGTGGCACGTTGTTTAGCTTGATGGATTCAGGAGCAGTGCTAAGAAGGTATGACAATGTACTGAATATAAAGGCATGTCTGCATGCAAGTCGCGGGACTTCTACCATTTGGGTCAGTCGACCATTTCAGGCGGTTGGATGAAGATCCTACGTCTCCTAACCCTTCTTCTTCCTCGTCTCTGCTTCTTCCCATACAGAACACCGCACGCGCCGCTGGCCGGACCACCGTCCCCACCGCATGTGTTCCTCCGCCACCCCCACCCCCACCCCGCCCCCACTTGCATCAAGTTTTCTTCGTTCGGCGGGGCTGCACCGCCGCCCCCCACAACCACCGTCCCCACCCGAGCCCCTTCCTTCGCACCGGCGAACTCCGGCGAGCTTTGAAAAATCGATTGACCCAATTTTGATATTTAGTCTACTGTGGTTTAACTAGTGTGGAATATAAAAGGGGAAAACCATAAGCATTGCGAGTATAGTGTTGAGTGTGCCATGGCGGATTTAAAGGTGCAAATCGGACAAAGGCAACTTCACAACCAATGTTTACTTTCAACTAGAAAGTAAGTGATGGAAAAGAAATCAAAGTAAAGCAGTGGTGATCTATTTTCTTGCTGCGATAAATAAGTTGAGCAGATACGAAAGAGTACCGCCTCTGGTGCGGCGCCATGTATGCATCTGCTGAGAATTTGACGGTGCTGCGGTAGCGATGGCTGTCGGCGGCGTGAAAGCATATCTAGGAGGGTAGATAGTGGTGACGGAGCTCGGTGGATGAGACGGTCGTAGGAGCGGCGCCGACAAGGTGGACGACGGCGGGGTTGAAGCGAGAGGACGGGATGCAAGGATCCCGGTCCAAAGCCATGGATGAGAGAGGTCGATCTCTTGTAATGGACGATGGCATCGGGGTATCAGGTCCGGCATGGTGGAGGAGGACGGCGGTGGATGGGGTGCCGGACAGGGGAGGCTGAGGTGGAGAGGGTGTTTTGGCACCGACGAAGTACGAATGGGGAAATAGAGGGAGAGATGAAGGGGAACCATTTTTTCCGCGCTTGTCTCAAATGCGAGGAAATTTACAAAGTTAGCCCCGTTTCAAATTTCCTACATCTAACCAATATTAGTCGGTTGGGGATAGTACGGTAATCTTGCATACACCAAATATTTGCCAACGAGAGTTTGTTTTTGGCGCCCATCGTGTATGAATCGGGGAGGGAGTCGATTTCGCCCGAGGAGACACTGTGTTTTGGCGTCCACCGTGTATGAATCCGGGCGAGAGGTGGTTACGTCACGTTTGAGTGAAATTACAAACCTACCCCTTTCGAAACCTATAGAAATCGAGCTGATAGGCTTTGCGTGGCAGGGATAGGTAGTAATTTCCATCTCGCAGATTTTGGTTTCGGGCAGTTACTGCGACTTTCCCCGCTTCGTTCAAATTTTGTAGAGTGCATGTTTACCATGCCAACTCAATTTGAATCCCGTGTTTATTATAATTTTGTTCGGGCAGGATCCATTTTCGATTGGAATAAAATTCTATATACATCATTTTTTATATATACTTTCAAAAGAACAACAAAGAATTCTACTCCTTTATATGTATAATATGATTTACAAATACAATGATCTCAAAATCATAAGGTTGAATTCAAAAAATTTAAACCAAATTATGTTCTACTAAAATGTATGGATCACTAATATCTACATATTAAATAACATAGATGCGCGTGCATTCATATGAGTATGCATGTTTGATAGATCAATTTTGGTTCGAGTATGAATTACATGTATCATCATCTCAAATTCAAATATTTGAATCCCTTTTATGTTGACTCCTTTCATGCCCATCTCTCTCGCATGCATGCTCCTTCATGTAGCTATCACTCTCTTTTGTCCAGCTCACCCGCATGCTCACTTCATGTTTCTCCTATCCTCGCAAACATGGTCTCGTGACGTCTCCCTTTAGAAGTGTCACACTCTCCCTATCATTATACATTACATGGTTTTCATTATCTCTCACGTCTCTACTGTTCTCTGGTATCACTAGGTACCTAAGCTTTCTTTTTCACCGCCACACACGGTCTCACTCATCTTTCACTTTGTCTTTCTCTCTATGGGATTCTCTCACTCACCCTATATGTCTCTAGATATGACTCATACCACTAAAATTACTCTCTCTCCTGCAGACACAACATTTCTTCCAGTCTCCTTTCTGCCTCCATCCTAGTTATAAAACTGACATTATTAATTTGTTTACTGATCAGACAAACTCCCCACCTCTCTCTCTCTCTCTCACACACACAACTCCTGCTTCCACTCCCCTTCCCAACTACCGTCTCTCTCTCTCACACACACAAAACTCTTGCTTTCGCACCCCGACTCGTGTTTCTCTCACAAACATTTATTGACTAGCCTCTAGATAGGTCTATACACCCGCACACTCATGCTTCCACTATCGCATACATGCCTCTCTCCCGCTCTTTGTATCTATGTAGATATTTCTTCCCTTCTTGAGACACGCCCTCTCGATCATGCACACACACACCATCGCCTCATTTTAAGCTTATACCTCTCGCACACACACTCTTTGTGTCTTTGTCACACATGCACTCCATCCTCCTCCTCTCTCCCTCTCTCTCTCTCTCACACATGGGCTTTTTGCAACAACTAGCAAGATGCCCATGCGTTGCACGGAACATCAAGATGCATTTGTATGAGTAGTTTATCTTGTGGGAGAAAAGGATGAACGAGGGAAGGCCTTATTTGCAAATGTGGAGAGGGGTGTGGGTATCTTTTTGCAAAATTGCCATAGTTTCCTTCCTATCTGTCAGATATAGATCGAATGGCCTGTATTGCAGGATGGCAGGCACACTATCATCACCGACTATGCTTTTTATAAGAGCAGGGATAAAAACAGAGTTGGTGATGATGGTGGGCCTGCCATCCTGCAATATAGGCCATCTGATTTATATCTAACGGATAGGAAGGAAATTATGGCAATTTACCCGCACTCCTCTCCACATTTGCAGATAAGGCCTTCCCTCGTTCATCCTTTTCTCCCACAAGATCTTGATGTTCCGTGCAACACACATGCATCTTGCTAGTAAGAGTAAAAATTAGACATATACCACTTCTCGAATCTTGAAACCCACAACATTCCTCCCTTATCTCATCAAAACCGCCAAAGGAATATATTTTGAGTGAAACATAACATACTTTTAGTGATATACGTATTTCAAAACTACTCTTTTTTCTATCAAATCGGTGAATATGTATTAATCTACTTTGATCGTGTGGCAACACATTGGCACATTGCTAGTAGCTATTACCATTGTATAATTTTTTGGACACCAGACAAATGGTGGAGTACATATATGAAGAGAAGACGCGCACACATGCAGTCGGTCTCTCGCTGTGTTGCACACATGAGAGTTACGTAAAGGCAATGTTAACAAATAAACCCTAAAACCCTAGGTGCATGATTGCTGCATGCGCGGGTACCGGGTACGTGGTGCAGCGCACCTTTGTAAGAATAGTTAGCTTGCGTGATAATTTGATCTGTAGGAGTTGATGGTCAGGACCACTGGTGAACGACCTGGAGGCGGTGGCTTGCTAGTTGCCACAAATCGAGTAGCCACGTTTAAAATATCATTTTTTTAGTGGGGTTAAGAGTTCTGGTTTTCAATGGCGCGTTATAAGTACTAAGTAGTTTTTAGATCGACTGGTATGGAGCAAAAATGGAATTCATAACTACTACTGCCTCCGTCCTGGTTTATTGGGCCCTTGAGCCAAAACGCAAAGACCAAGAAAGCACACATATAGAGAAATTGGAATTAAATTACCTCTCTAATCACCCATACTAAATAGGCCTATTTACTACCTCTGTGCATGCAATGGCTATTGCACGCATGTACCCTGCATGCATATCCAACCGAGCAGCCCCATGCGCTTGCTTCCATGGGGAGAGTGTTGGAATCTGGGATGGAGGAAATAAAGTGACGTTCTTAAATGCAGCGGCCTAATAAAAATGGTACAACCTGTGATAGCTCACGGGAGTAATAAACCAGGACGGAGGTAATACCTCCTTGGCGTATGGTTTTTACGGGTTTATGTTGCAAGATGTTGAACCTGGTAGTTCTAGGGCAAATAATATGGTTTAGATGTTGGTTTTCAGTAATGAAAATTGGAAGGGGAAACCCTTCTTTGATAAAAAAATCTACTACCTCCGTTTTGGTTTACTAGTCCCCATCGCATTTCGGGTCAAAGTTTGTCCATGAATTTTACTTGCAAAATGTGAATGGAAAACGAGATTTTGTTATACCCAAACAAAAAAGGACAGGAGGGAGTGATTTCTCTGACACGGACGCGACCTCTCATAGCGCAGGCATTGAACCGATGCGCTGGCCAAGAGGTCCCCACTCGTTCCAGGCCCGGCTGAACACGCCTCCTCGCCGCATGCCACCGGCTTCAGACTGCCCTGCCTGGCTCCATTGAATTCACGCGTGTGCCGGCAACATGTCCTTCCGCAAGCCGACCGACATTTTAGAACACAAAAATGACCAAAATATAATTAATTATGCATGGTCTTGACTTGTTGTGCTCGCACTGGTAGCAGGAAGAGGTTTTTCTTTATTTATTACTCTCCTCACATTTTTTGGCTTTGAAGTGAATCATGGTTGTGGACATTATCTATGAATGTGTAGATATCTGTGAACATGAGTTTGATGTGGAAGTTGAACTTGGAATGTCGGGCTTGTGCGTGAACTATACCATGCCCAATGCTTCGTCTGTTATTGTTTGGAATGTAATTGCTGTTATTATGTGACCCGATTTTTTTTATTTTGTGCCACATCAGTAGATGCACGGACATCAAAATAGGCATGCTGACTGGATAAACATTTTAACCTACTATTATGAAGGAAATTTTGTATTGACAACAGTTTTAGATAGCAGGAGACGCCTAGCCTGCTCTGCTAGCTTATTTCTGGCTTCTTTTGTAAGATTTTGGGATCCGACAACCCTTGAGAGGTTCGAACTCTAGGGTGCGTGCGGAGATCTCAACCTGCCAGCCTGCCTACTCGTGATCCTCCCTAGCCTATAGCGTAGAGCTCACAAAGACACAAAGACATAGAGATTTATACTGGTTCGGGCCACCGTTGTGGTGTAATACCCTAATCCAGTGTGGTGTGGTGGATTGCCTCGAGGGTCTATGGATGAACTAGTACAAGGATGAACAAGCCTCAGGAGGTGAGGTGTTCTTGAGCTGGTGTGGTGCTCTACTTGTTATGTTTCTGTCTGCCTCTGTGGTGGTGGCTAAGTCCTATATATAGTGGCCTTGGTCCTCTTCCAAAATATGAGCGGGAAGGGATCCCACAACAGCGAGATTTGAAAGGGGATATTTAGTACAGTCTATCCTGACAAAAGTAGTCTTCGCCTGCGAAAAGCCTCTGGTCGTGATGCTGCGGTGGGCTCGGTGATGACCTCCATCCTGCCATCCTGGCGGTCTTGGTCTTGTTGCACTAGAATAGAAATATTTGGCTGATTCCTCGGGACTCCACGCCTGTGGCTTGCCTCCCTTGCATCAAAGAGGAAACCTGCGCTCTGCACCCGCCTGTCCTTGGTCGTCATGGCTCACGTCAGCTGAACCTCATGAGGTAGCTGCATAAAAATCTTTGCCCCTTAGGAGCCCTCCTAAGGAGGCCAACTTCTTCGAGGGTCTTGGCGTCGTCCGCCTCGCGAGGGTCTTGTGGTGTTGGTGTTGAAGCTGGGTCGTACCAGGCCGCCGATGAAGCCACGTGGTGGGCCGCAGGCAGGCAGGACTGGATACCCCCAAGTCCAGGATGCCGGCAGTAGCCCCCAGGCCCAAGACGCGCTCGGACTTGGCTTCCAGGCAAAGCCAAAGGGCAAGTGCGGAGCCCCGCGGGCCCTAACCGCCTACGACCTTGATGACGCGTGGCGATTGATTGGGCATGGGCGACTTCGCTTCCCCACGCTACCTTGACAACTGCTCCTGTCTGACAAAAAAGGGGTGTCGCCTGCCGCCAGGCTTTCATTGCTCCCTCTTCATCTTGCTCCAGATCCCCTTCTCCCCACAACAGAAGAGCTCACCAGATCTGCCGATTTTCACCAAATGTCCTACCTGATGGTGGCCGACAAGACCACGACTTCTTCCTCGGCCGCCGGCTCCGCCTGGTACGAGCCAGGGCTGCTGGCGCCATGTGTGACCGGGGAGAAGCTCCAGACAATGCTCCTCCTGACGGCGACCGACGACAATGAGTGGGGGAAGACTGCGCTCCGGGTCGCCACCACTGCCCCGGAGCCCGCGGGCAGCAACTTCTTCCCCTTCTTCATGCACAACATCTTCTTCGCCCTGGTACCTCCATTCTCCCCCTTCTTCTTCGCCATCCTTCACCATTATGGTCTCCAAGCGCTCCACATCCATGCCAACTCCATCCTCCTTTTGTCCATCTTCGCCTTCTATTGTGAGGCATTCATGGGGGTGCTGCCCTCCGCTGCCCTGTTCTGCCATTTCTTCTATCTTCACAAGACCGGCGACAATCCGGTCAGGTGCATCTGTTTTGTCGCGGCGCGGGGTGGTAACGCGATCTCCCGCGCCAGGAAGAAGGTGGAGGATTCCATGAAGAGGTGGGTGATGATGGATGCCAAGAGCTCCTAGAGCTCACTGAAGCTGCCGACCGCATTCCCCGTCTCCGACAAGTGGTGGAAATCTGAGAAGATCACCGACTCTTCCCTGATGTCGTTCGTGAGGAAGATGGATAAGGAGCTGAAGAACACGAAGCTGACAGGGGCCATGCTCATTAGGGAGTTCCTAAAGCAGTGTGTCGTGCCGCTTCAATACCGCCCCATCCCTTGTGGAAGCTTGGTGGAGATGACGACAAGATCTGCCTGCGCCGAGATCCCCTTCCTGAGGAGGAGCTGAACAAGATGTTGCTCTACCTAACATGGAAGGACCCGAGCAATCCTCCGGAGGGCTGGCTTCCGCTGTACTGCCGTGACGACGCCGAGGAGGTTGTTAAGGCCATGCCTGTCTTCGACGAGCTCGGGTTTGTGAGGCTGGGGCCTTCCTTGCCGCCTACTACCTTGGTGCTTCTCTCCTACGATGGCTAATCCTCCAAAGCCACCGACGATGAGATTGTGGACGAATCCTCTGCCCTGGAGCAAAGGGAGCTCCTGCGCGACCTTCCAGACGACGATGATGATGATGAGCCCCCGGTGGTGGAGGTGTCACACCTTCCAGCGGTCACCATGAGGTGTGGAGTGGCCTCCTTGAGGCAGCCCAAGTGAGCGGTTGTGAAGAAGAGCAGAACCCCAGTGATTTCTCCGAGCAGCAGCCCACCTTTGTCGACAGTGTCCCAGGCGGCGCCAACTGCGAGTTCTCCTGCTCCCAAGAGCTCGGCACCTGCTGCTCCGCCCCAGCGCCTGCTGCAGAGCATGAAGAGGGGCTACACTTTCGCCAACCAGTAAGTTTCTCCCTTAACTCTGCTCGTTGGTTCTTGAAGTGGTGCTGAGCATATTATCCCGTCGTTAGGTAGCAGTCGCCGAAGAAGCAGAAGGAGGGCATGGAGGTCGCCGTGGATGCGAGCGATGGAGTGGCCTCCACGGCCCTGGTGACGAAGAATGCCGCCGCCCCCACGGCTCCAGAGGTGACGCCGTCTCCGGAGGACATGGTGCCCATCCTTAGGAGGTGCCGGTGCCATCGGCAGACCTGACTCCTTCATCAGCCAGCCTTGCCATGGCAGCTGAGGACAACCTGCCTCCGGAGCCCCCGGTCCTTCATGAGGCTGAGGTTTCTTCTACCTTGGCGCCGAGGGCGTCTCCTTCCTTGCCCAGCACATGGCCGAGTTATGGTGTTCCTGCTCCCTCCGGAACCCTGGAAGAGGCAAGGGCGGCGCTGCACCTCCTCCAGGGCGAGCTTCAGGGCCCGGATTGTCGCTCAGCGCAAGGACGCCTGGGGCTGATCTCTTGTTGGCTTAGGGCTGATGCGTCCGTTCGCGCGGCCTGGGGCTCTATGGAGGAGGCCTAGAGGGCACTTGGGGTGGCTGCCATAGCGCGCGACCTGGCGCAGAAGGAGGCCATAGAAGCTGAGAACCGGTGCTGTGTGGTGGAGGCTGATTTGAAGACTCTCCAGGGACAGCAGGCTGCCCAGGTCAGCCAGCTTTGGGAGCGTGAAGAGAAGCTGAAGGCCCAGGAAGTGGTCGTCGCCAGCCGGGACGCCGAGGTGAAGAAGAAGGCCTTAGAGCAGGCTGGAGAGCGCGACCTCCTGACAATGCTAAAGGAGGATGCGGAGGCGGCCCAAGCGGCCCTGACCGAGGCCAAGAAGGCGGCCACCATGGAACGCGACATCCTCTCCTCTCTCGAGGCGTGCTTCCAGAAGGCCCGGAAGGCGCTCTTTTGAGATGATCCCTCGGGAAAGGCGGTGGTGATGACCCCGAGGGAGAGCCCTGCTGCTCTACCTCCTGCAGTCATGGCGGTGCTCGAAGATGCTGTTGATGGGTTCACATCCTTGGTGGAAAGCGAGGCGCGCTCACTTTCTTCATCGGCTCTCACGTGTTTCTTCAGCCATCTTTACCTCCAGGACGCGAGCTTCGACCTCTCCTCCTTCCTCACTCCGGTGGATGCCGACTCCCGGGATGGTGTTGCTGCCGCTGTGAAGAGCTCCGTGGATGCAATGCGAAGCAACTATCTGGTCATTGGTCCTCCGACCGAAGCCAGTGGAACGGACGACGCGCCCGGTGAAGAGGCTCTGCTGGCAGGCAGCAGTGACGCCCAAGTCTGAGGAGGTGGCCCAAAGATTATGCTTTTCCCCGTTTATCCTGCACCATGCGACATGCCTCGGGGAGGCGTTTAAAACTATTTGCTTGGAACAATATGTCTTGTAATAACTAGACTACGCTCCTTCAACTTTTCTGTTTGCTTTGTTCTTCTGTGTCGGCAGAGCCCAGCCCCGCGCGTACCTCAACCATCATTGGGTCGTCCGGATCACCAGGACGAGCCCAAGAGGTGAGGGGCTACGTGACCAGTTAGGCTTTTGAGACGTGATGCTCAAGAGTCCTCCTTCACATGCGAACTTCTCAGGAAAAGATGCAGGGACAAGCCTTGGTGTTCTACGTCGGCAGGGCCCGGCCCCGCGCGTACCTCAACCATCGTCGAGTCGTCCGGATCGCCAGGATGAGCCCAAGTGGTGAGGGGCTACGGGACCAGTTAGGCTCCTGAGTCGCGATGCTCAGGGGTCCCCATTAACGTACGAATGGCTTGAAGGAGAAGGGTGACAACCAGGTCTCGGTGTTCGGCGTCGGCAGGGCCCGGCCCCGCGCATACCTCAGCTGTCGTTGGGTCGTCCGGATCACCAGGACAAGACCAAGAGGTGAGGGGCTACGTGACCATTTAGGCTCCTGAGATGCGATGCTCAGGAGTCCCCCTTGACGTATGAATAGACCATCCTACCTTTGCCATGCCGAGCTCTCACTTGAGAGGGGTGCACGAAGACCAGGCCCGTGACGCCTGGCGAGGTGGGGTACGCCAGGCGTGACCTGAGCATAGCCCCCGTGCCCAGCCCCCTCGCGCTACCTTTCCGAGGGAGAGCAGCGCGGTGAGGCTAGTCACTGAGCCCGGAAGCTCCCTGAGGTTAATGTGGCTGCGAGGCCACCCCCAGTTGTTTATCACCAGCGCAGAGCATAGCTCTTCCGCTCTTGCACGGGCATAGCCGCTCCTCGGCAGTGTCGACGGCTAGCATGGAGCATGGTGCTTCCACTATTACGTGGGAGGGGGCTCCCTCTGAGGAGAGCCCCCGGGGCGTGTACAGCCCCGCCCTGACACGTGGCTTGCACGGCAGGGCTGGAGGAGGTGTATATGGGCACCCGTGAGCCAGCACAGGACTCACGAGGCCCTACCTCAAGGCGGCTTGCGCCTGGTCTTGACTAGAGATGCTTGGGGTTGGCCCTGCGAGATGGTTAGGCAGCCTGCGCGGAATGAGTTTCCTGAGGTTATTGCATGAGAAGGCCAGACACCAACGACCCCAGGAGGTGACGTGAACAGGACCGGCCCGCCAGACAGAGCTCAGCCGCTGGATTTATCGATGCTGCAGGGACGGACCCGAGCATAGACGCCGTGCCCAGTCTTATCATGCAAAGGTCCTGAAGAAAAACAACCGACGCACGGTTCCCGTGGGCACCAGGTCACGCACCCTCACTCATCCACTCACGATTAGCTCATGCGAGAACAAGGCACCAAGTGCCACGGGAGGTGACGTACACGGGGGTGTCCCGTGAGCCAGAGCTCGGCTACTTGGGTTTAGCGATGCTGCATGGACGGACCCGAGCACAGATGCCGTGCCATTCCTTAATCATGAGGCGGCCGTGGGAGGGCTTGCGAGGGCGTGAGACGTTCTTAGTGACGAAGCACTGGTCAGGCAGTCAATAATTGAAAAGTAATTTGCAAAGGATTGTAACTTGCTCTGATAAGATGCAAAAGGGGATACATGCCGTAGGGATGGACCCACACGGCTTGAGGATAGTGCAGCCCGAGGGGCGCCCCCAACCTGAATGAACTAGGGAGATGTCACCTGGTACTGTTGTTGAAGAGTTGTTGAAGTAGCCAAAAAATGCGCGCGGCAGAAGCCGTCCCCCGTGAGCCGCTCCGGTGCCGAGCCTCAGGAGGCTCGAAGGGACCAGAAGGCTCCCGAGGGTGCTCCTCCATCTCCACCAGGATCTTCTGCTGCCTGGTTTCACAGGCCGTTCGAGCATCCCTCATGCAGCGCTGGAACGCCTTAGCCATGCCCGCTAGGCCGAAAGGCATGCACACATAGCTGTGAGGCGGTCCCTCGCATCGGTCAACACGAGACGGCCACATGAGCTGCCGAGACGCGACCCTGTTGAGCCCAGGGATGTCGACGCAGACATGGAACTCTTTACCCCCGCTAGGGCAGTGAGCTCCGCCTCGGGGCAAGCAACAATCACCTTGCAGAACCCTTCCTTCCCGAATGTCCATGATCGCCTTGCTGATGAACTCCTGAACGCCTGGTACCTCACGCCTGCTGCCTTCTCCTGGGAAGCGTGCTCTGAAGAACGCCTCCACATGGTGCCCGAGCGCTGCTCTCGCGACGTTGGCTAGGTCTAAGGCCCTCCAGAGGAGAGCCCCTGAGCCCAGCCTGAGTGGGGCGTCAGGCGCGCCTTCCTATGCGACGGGTGAAGGTGCTGCGTCGGGAGATGCGAGACTCAATGCTGCATCCTCGGGTGATACTCCCTCACGAGACCCCTGGCTCAGCTACAGCTTCTTCCTCTTGGGGGCGACCTCAGGAGGGAGGGTGCCATCTCCGTCTTCTGGGTTCTCAACTGCTGCAGCCTGGAAGGCGCGCTCGAGGGAGCACACTGCATCCTTTTCTTGACAGACGACCGTGATGATGCCGGTGCTTCCTGGCATCTTGAGGACGTTGTAGCCATGGTGCGTGGCCGCCATGAACTTGGCCAGTGCTGGGTACCCTAGGATGGCGTAGTAAGGCAGGCGGATGTCGGCGACGTCGAAGTCAATGAGCTCGGTGCAGTAGTTGTTTCGCTCGCCGAAGGTAACTGGGAGGCGAACCTGCCTGATCGGGTGTGTTGATCCGTCGGTCACTCCTGAGAATGGCTTGGTGGGGTGCAGCTAGTATTATGGCACTTGGAGCCTATCAAATGTATGGACGGAGATAACATTGAGCCCTGCTCCGTCATCAATGAGAGTCTTGGTGACGGTCACGTTGCTGATGACAGGGGAGCAGAGCATGGGGAGTGCACCAGCGGTGGCCGCGCACTTGAGCCGGTCTGTGGAGTCAAAGGTGATGGCGCACTTGGACCACTTGAGAGGGCGAGTTGCTTCAAGCTTGGGGAGCGCTGCATTCACCTCGCGCGCATACTGCTTGAAGACACGGTGGGAAGCTGGGGCTTGTGAGCCGCCCAAGATGCAGGCGATGGCCTGTGGCTCCTGGAAGCCCCCAACCCCCTTGTCCTGGTGGTGATCTTCGTTCCTGCTTGGTGGTGGAGGCAGAGGAGGCAAAGCTGCATTGCCCTGAGGGCGGTCCTCACGAGGGTGCTCCCTCCAGTTGTCCTCGCGAGGCTAGTCCCGCCAACGGTCCTCACGAGGCTGGTCGCGCCACTCCTGAAAGCGGTCGCATCCATCCCAGCGTCCTCCACCTCGGCCACCTCCGCAACCGTAGCCCCAATCGTTGTGCTCGGGGCGTCGACCGAGGCGCCCGTTGTGGAGAGACCTGAGCTCCTGGCAGTCGCTGGTGTTGTGGCTATAGAAGTTGTGTAAGGCGCAAAACGACCGCTTTCCCTTGGATGACTCGGGGTGGTCGTAGCCGCGCTTGGTCTCTGGCTCTACCGCCAACACCACTGGCCCCTTGCGCTTTGTGTCCTTGGCCTTGGTCTTCTCTTCTTCTGGGTCAGCATCAGGGAGCTCGAGGAGGGAGAGGCGTCCCTCCTCAGCCCTTGCACAGTTGTTCGCCATGTTGAACATTTCCAGAGCAGTGCAGAGGTCCTCGTGGATGGCTAGCTCCTCCTTCATCTTGACATCATAGATGCCATCGGTGAACGCGGAGATGATGGCCTTGTCAGATAACTTGGGAATCTTGAGGCGGACGTTGTTGAAGCGCTGGATATACTTATGCAGGATCTCTCTATGTTGCTTCTTGACATGGTGCAGGTCGCCCGCGGCCGGCGGACGGTCGCGGGTGCCCTGGAAGTTGGCGATGGAGCGGCTGCGCAATTCCTCCCAAGAAGAATCCGACCCCTCAGTCAGGTTCAGGAGCCAAGAACGCATGCCATCCTTGAGGGCCATCGGGAACCAGTTCACCATGATCTTCTCGTCGCCGTTGGCTGCCTCGATGCTTAGCTCATAAAGTTGTAGGAACTCGGTGGGGTTTGCGGTGCCGTCGTAGCGTGGAGGCAGGTCGGGCTTGAACTTGCTTGGCCAGACGACATTGTGGAGCTCTGTAGTGAAACGCTCGACATCCTGTCGTGGCCACCAGAGGTGGTCGAGGGGGTGGAACGTAGTCTTGGTGCGCGTGCACCGCCACCTCTTGTGGCGGCTCGCGAGCCTGGTGCTGGCATGTTGGAAGCACGCATGCTTCTCCTTGGGGGCTTTGCACCATCTGGCAGCTCACTTCGTCCCGAGCCGGCGGCGGGCACTGCGGGTCGCACCCGAGATCCATATGCCTTGGCTCGATGATGGCGCACTGGGCCGGAGGTGCTGGAGGAGCCCCTTGCGCGATGTCGCCCACTGCAGGTGGTTGCTGAGGCAGAGAGCGAGCCGGCCCGTCGGAGCCCCCGTGTGCGATGCTGATGAGCTCAGCGATCCGCTCGAGCCACTCCTTGTAGAGATCACCCATGAGACGGTAGCGAAGGATCTCCCGCTCCGTGAGTAGAGAAGCCTGCGCGTCCACTTGGCCACGGCGCACGTGGGATGACGAAG
Organism: Triticum aestivum; assembly: GCF_018294505.1. Taxonomy (NCBI): domain Eukaryota; kingdom Viridiplantae; phylum Streptophyta; class Magnoliopsida; order Poales; family Poaceae; genus Triticum; species Triticum aestivum. The sequence goes on from NC_057798.1 coordinate 211,117,635, forward strand.
CTACTGGAGTCAGGGACGGAGTAGCGGTGCTCAAATACACATAGATTTATACTGGTTCGGGCCACCGTTGTGGTGTAAGACCCTAATCCAGTGTGGTATGGTGGATTGCCTCGAGGGTCTATGTATGAACTACTACAAGGATGAACAAGCCTCAGGAGGTGATGTGTTCTTGAGTTGGTGTGGTGTTGTACTTGTTCTGGTTTTCGGTCCGCTTCTATGGTGGTGGTTAAGTCCTATATATAGTGACCTTGGTCCTCTTCCCAAATATGAGCAGGGATCCCACAATGGCGGGATTGGAAAGGGGACAAGTAGTATAGTCTATCCCGACAAAAGTAGTCTTCGCCTGCAAAAAGCCTCTGGTCATGACGCTGTGGTGGGCTCGGTGATGACCTCCGTCCTGCCGTCCTGGCGGTCTTGGTCTTGTTGCACCAGAATAGAAACCTTTGTATGATTCCTCGGGACTCCGCGCCTGTGGCTTGCCTTCCTTGCACCGAAGAGGAAACCTGCTCTCTACACCCGCCTGGCGCCCGCCTAGCCTTGGTCGTCATGGCTCACGTCAACTGAACCTCATGAGGTAGATGCATAGAAATCTCCGCCCCTCAGGAGCTCTCCTGAGGAGGCCAACTCCTTCGGGGGTCTTGGCGTCGTCCGCCTCACGAGGGTCTTGTGGTGTTGGTGTTGAAGCTGGGACGTACCAGGCCGCCGATGAAGCCACGTGGTGGGCCGTAGGTGTCGGATTACGGGTTCCAGCAGACCCTTGAGGTTCAAACTCTAGGGTGCGTGTCACACCCTGATTTTCATGGCTCAACACTTAAAGTGATAAATAATGATAAAATGTGGTTTCACAAAAACTTTTGTGTGTTTTGGACTTTGCCTTGATTGGATTTTGTCTGTTGTTTGCAAGTGCTCTAAAATATTAAATAAATCCCCCAACTCTTACACACCTTCTCCTTGATCCAAAACTTCTGCCCAATGATCATGCCATGTGTATAGTACAGTATAGAATTTTCTTATAAAAATAATTTGGCCAAAAAAATATTTTTCTAAATTTAATTCTCCAAAACCCCCTGGATTGAGGTTGCAGTACAAGTACTTGATTTGGGGTATGAGAAATATTTCAAAGAGTATATTTGAAACCTATTAGGTATAGGACTCCCCAAAACCACAAAATTATATTTTTTAAAAGTTATTTTATTATTTTATTTAAAGGATTTTTCTTTAGACCAGAAGTGGTATTTAATAGGTTAAAATTATTTTAAATGCTCTAAAAATATTTTTGAAAATTTAGGGAAACTCAGTGGACATATATTGTCCATATATATGAGTTTCAGCACATGGTCATGTTCAAAATATTGGTCAAATACCTCAAAAACCCTTCCTGGATATTTCAAGATTTTGAAATATTTACAAAGGAAATATTCTCCAAAAATTCCAAGAAAATTCTATCATGTCACATATGACATTTTTGATGACCTTGACAAGTCTCATGTCATGGAGAATAGTATAACCCCATGAAACCCTCTCAAAACCATTTCTGCCCTTTTTCAAGTTTGAACAACTTTGCATTAGCAAACTTGTCCAGATACTCTCGAGCTTGGTCCACATACTTCAATGGTCTAATAAATCATCTAGACCAAGTAGAACAAGTTGGAGAACAATTTAACCTGATCAAAGTGCCCCAAAACCCTTCCTGTCCAGAACCAAATTTGAACAACTCTACATTACCAACTTTCTCTCCTTGATTCCAACTTTTGTGAACATGATCACATGACCAAATTAGGCCACCACACCAAGTGGTGCATCAAGGAGAAGTGAATTGATTAGCTAGATCTACACAAGTTCATTTCTGCCAATTTCTAGGGTTTACAAAAGTTGCATTGGCAACTTTTCCCAAATGAACTCAATCTTGGTGGAACCTCTTATTTTATCATACCATTTGACCCTGTAAAGCCTCATGACAAATGGAAATCATCTTATTGCCCAAACCAACATCAAACACCTTCTGGCAGAATCTCAAAATTCATGTTTTAACCCCTTCCACTAATCTCCAAGAGTTCTCCTTTTTACCACATCCCCTCCTAGTCCCCCTCTACCTCTAGTGTGCTTCCCTGCCCGAGAGGCAATGATGAAGGGGGGCAGGGATCCATTATTCTTCTCTGGACAACCACCTTTTCCTCCCTTTCTCATCTCTCTCTCACTCCTGGCAAGTTCCAGAGCATCCAAAGCCTCCACCCCCCTTGTTTATTTTTCTTGCATCCACTAGACACAAGTGGACACGCGAGTAAGCGCGGAAAAGCCACGGATGCCGGCCATTTGCACGCTCTGGATCACGTCAGCATGCTCCCGACCGTTGACGCCGTGCCCCCCAACCACCTCGAGCCTCCCCCTCGCGCCAGTCGATGTGCCTCGATGTCCAAAACACGTCTCCGCGCTGGCCCCCTCCTTTCCCCCTCTGTCTTGCCCATGCCGCGTGTGCCAGAGCCGCCCGAGCCCGCCAATGCGCGTGCGAGCTCGTGGCTCCACCTGGGCGCCCTACTCGACTCCTACGAACGCCTTAGATAGCCCCGAGCCTCCTCCCGTGGCCACTACGGCCATTTCCGCGGGTGCCCATAGTCCACGTCCACGGTGAGCCACGGCCTCGCTATATAAGGCCGCCCGAGGCCTCTCTCTGGAGCCCTTTCGCCCTCTCTCCCTCCCGTACGTCACCCAGACCCAGCCAACCCTCTCGCCGAGCCCTCCGTCGCTCCCCATGGCCGGAGCCGAACCGCCGGACTCCGCCTAAGTTCAGGCTATCCCGAGCCTCTGCTCTCTCCCTAGCCACTCCACTGCCCCCTCACCACCACCACCAACTCGCCCCGCGCTCCATCCCCTCCTCCTCGTGCCTTCCTCGCCTTGCCGAACCCCACCGTCATCCCAGTCTGCCGCACCCGAAGCCCTCCTCTTCCCGGGCTCCCCTGTGGGTGTGCATCACATGGACGGGTGCGCTGCAGCGCGCTGAGTCCGCCGGTGTGCCGGGCGCCGCCGGAGGTGGCCCGTGCCGCCCGGGAGAGTGCCGACGCCCGCTTGGCCTCACCTCCCCTGCCTCTGCTCTGTTCGAGCGAGAGGTAGGAGACGGCCTAAGCACCGGGCCCCGCTCGTCAGTGACTCGGTGGGCGGGCCCCGTCCGTTTAAGTGGAAACGGCTTCGGCCGGATCCGCCTCCCCTGCGCGAAGGCGCACCCCCGCGAAGCCGCCTTCGACGTGACCTCCCAGCGTGCGCGCGCGAGAGGCTGGGCCAGGCCCAGTGCACTGCCCCGCTAAGTCTCGCCCAGTGCACGCTGCTGCCCCCTAGATCCAGCCCATTTAGGTAAATTCCTTTTCTTTTTCTTTTTCTATGGACTGGTAGAATCCATAGAATATTCATATTAAGTCCAAATTTGATGATTCAAATTTCTAGTGACTCTATAAATCATGATCTACCTGTTGGTGCAACATGCACATTTTTCCAGGAACTTTTTCTTCACAAACATTTATCAAATCTTGTTTTTCCATTTCTGTCATGAACTTTAGAAAATCACAGAGAGCCCATTTTTGATCCAAATGCCATGATTCAAATTCCTAGATGCTTCTAAGTTCATAACTTAGTTTATGAACATTTTTCTTAATACTTTCTGTACAACCACAAAATAATGAGCCATTTCTTCGTATTTGTCAACTTTGCAAATTCATAGAGAAATCATTTGAACTCTAAATCCAGTGAAACCAATTCCTAGATGCTTCTAAAATCATCATTTGTGAAACGGGTGCCTCTGCTCATTTTTGAAAATAATGTTTCTGCACACTACTTGCAAACCCATTAATCCCTTGATTCCATCATATTGAAATATTCAGAGATGTCTATTGATCAAATCCTAATGAAACTACTTTGGTCATCCCTCATATGACCAGAGGTATCCTAGAAAAGTCCAACTCATATTTACAGAGCACTTTTATTTCCCGCCTTGTTGTGTTGCTTATTATGGTTGCTTTCGATGATAGTTGACAAAGTAGACGAAATGCTCGGAGTTGGACCAGAGATATTTGAAGACCTCGAAGACTTTGTTAAAACAGGCAAGCAACCCTTTGACCATGTCTACGAAACCCTTTTTATACATGTCATATAGCACTTTATTATTGTTGCATTGGAATCATGATGAGGTGGTAACCACTTTGGTGGGTTGCCTTCGTTACTTCCTTGTTGATACTTGCATTGGGCATGACCCTACCTTCCTATGAGGGTTATGCTGGTGGGAGTAGATAGGATGCTAAAGTAGATGCTACGCAAAAAGGGACGGGTATATGCATGGTGAAGGAGACAAAGTATTTTTTTAAAAGACTTTTTGAAAACCCCGTCGGGTGCCACTTATGCCCGAGGGAGATGATGAGATGGGTAACCACTTGATGACGAAGTGGTGTACTGAGGCAAGTGTGTGTGTTGTTTTCTAAAACGGATTAGATTTAAGATTTGTCGACTGTCCCAACCTTACATGCGCAACCACTCTACCCTTGTATGGGAAAGGGCATTATTGATTACCTAGGCCGATACTAGTTTGGAGCCCGCATTACTAGTGATGGGGGAGAGTTGGTGCTCTCTCTCGGGACGGGGTCGTGCCAGGTAGGGCAGCCATGACTGTTTTCACAGGGCACCAGATACACCATTGTGTCCCCTCTTGGATATTACGATCTCGAGTGAGTCTCGTATGATGTACATCGTGAGGATACGGAACAACGAGTGGACTCCTTGTTAGTGTCGTCTAGGGAAAGATAGTGATCGGGTGCTTACCCCGGGTACTTGAGGTATCGCGGGTCATGGATGACACAGAAGTTCCCCGGATCTTGTGGGTAAAGTGTGCAACCTCTATAGAGTGTAAAACTATTAGAATAGCCGTGTCCATGGTCAAGGACAACTGGGCGGTGCTGCTTAAACTACGTCCAGAATTTTACAAACCGTGTTTGTGTGTTGATAAAACTACTAGGATCAAGTCAAGGGACTTGACATGATTGAGTTGGGTTGGTGCCCACTCTATTTATGTTGATATATGTAACCTGTCCTCATGGTTACTTGAATTCTCCTGATGCATGTCTTACAAGTTGTTGAACATGTCATTGCACTCAAAACTAGCTTTCTGCAAAATTTACCTATATCATGCATTATTACATCTTGGACCAAAACATGGCTTGCTTGCAAGTACATTCAAACGTACTCACTGGCTTGTCCCTGGCTATTTACTTGGCCAGGCTTGTAAGAGCAGGTATACGGAGAAGACATTTTGGTGACGATCGTGCGAGCTAGTACGCTTCCCAGTCAGAATGCCTGTAGGGTTAAGGCAGATGGCATGGGTCCAAGTTATCGATGAAGATCTCCGCTGCGATGTTATACTCAAGACTTGACCATAATGGTCATAATTTATGTAAGATGGTATGTACGGATGTAAGACTCTTGTTATTCAGCTTCTATGTGTTCAGTGAGCATTGATCTCTAGGATCACTGTACACATGCATTCGGTGATCACGACTTATGAGTCGGGGTCCCCATAGTGCGTGCGATGATGTCTCCTCTACCAACTCACGTCTCTTCGCCTCGCAAAGAATCTAGGCTAGCAAGACGAACACACAGGGGACACGAGATTTATACTAGTTCAGGCCACCATTGCAGTGTAATACCCTACTCCAGTGTGTGGTGTGGTGGATTGCCTCAGGGGCTGATGATGAACAGTACAAAGGAAGAACAGCCTCGCGAGGGGTGTTCTTGTGGTGGTGTTGTCCCTTCGGAGGGGTCGATTCCAGTTGCCTCTATGCTATGGTGGCTAGCCCTATATATAGAGTGAGAGGCCCTGGTCCTCTTCCCAAATATTGAGCGGGAAGGGCGCCAACAATTGGCCATTTTGAAGGGGAACATCTAGTACACTTATCCTGACTAAAGCTGGTCCTCGCCTGCCAAAGACTCTGATGATGATGCCGTCTTGGGATCCACGGTGACCTCCATCCTGCCGGTCAACTGGTCTCGGTCTTGTTACACCGAAGTGGTAGCCTTTGCCTGATGCCTTGGCCTGTGCTTGCCCCCTTTGCAATAAAGGGGAAACAAGGACACTGCGCTGGCCGGTGCCTGCCTAGCCTCGATCATCATGGCTTGCGCCACGGGAACCTCACGAGGTACCCCCACCTTGATATCTCCGCCTCCTCGCGAGCCAGCCTGACGAGGCTGCTCCTGAGGAAGCTTCCTATCGTCCACCGCGTGAGGCTTGGCCCCTCGCGAGGGTCTTGAGCTTGGGATGATGAAGGTGGGCCGCACTGGGCCATTGCTTGAGCCACGCCGCAGGCCGCAGGCAGGCAAGTCTAGGGACCCCCGTTCCCAAAACGCCGACAGTAGCCCCCGGGCCCAAGGCGCACCCAGACTTGGCTTAGCAGAGAAGCAAAGGGGCAAGCGCGAAGCGCCGCGGGCCCCAACAGCCTGCGGCCTCGAGCGCCGCGTGGCGGTTGATTGGACGTGGGCGTATCCGCTTCTCCACGATGCCTCGGCAACCATCCGTCTGACAAAAGGGCGGTCCCGGGCCAGGCTTACTTTCTTTGCCCTCATCAGTCATTGCTCCAGATCCCCTTTCTCGCTCTCCTCCTTCTTGCTTCCGAAATCCTCCAGATCTGCCTCAATCCCTCACCTTCGGCAAGCCATGGCGCCTCGCAAGACTCCGGCCGGGGCCTGGTACTCACCAGCTTTGGATCCCTCGAACGCGTCGGAGAAGAACCTTGTCCTCACGCGCCAGATGATGGTGGCGCCAGGCAACGAGGGGGCGGCTGCGCTCAGGATCAGCTCCGCCCAGCCTGAAGACAATGGGAGCACCTTCTACCCGCTCTTCATGAGCGCCATCATCGCCGGTCTGGTGCCTCCCTTTTCTGAGTTCTTCCTTGCTATTCTGCGCCAATACAACTTGCAAGCTCTTCACCTCCACCCCAACTCTGTTCTTCTCCTGGCGATTTTTGCCTACTACTGTGAGGCTCATGTTGGAGTGATGCCCTCAGTGGCTCTGCTGTGCCATTACTTCTCCCTCCGGGTTTCTGGTGCCCACATCACCGCCTGCACGAGCTTCATCGCATACTCCAACTCCAATACCATATCGAAGCCCGGGAAGAGGATCGAGGGCTTTCGGAGCAAGTGGGTCATGGTGGACGCTGGGCGCGCCCACCCTTGACTGGTGCTGCCCACGGGTCGGCCAAGGCCGTTGATGCATGGTCTCGCACGGAACTTGTCGACCCCCGTGCGAAGGCGGTGCTGAAGAGGATGAACGCAGACCTGAGGCCAGGCAACCTGGTGTCGGCGAAGCTGACCGGGGCTATGCTCCTGAGGGAGTTCCTGGAGCACCGGGTGGCTCCGCTTTGGGAACACTCGCTCCCATTGTGGAGGCTCGAGGAAGCAGATGCCGCCCTCCGCCTGAGCTCCGCGGCCCTGGCCGACGAAGATCTGGCCGCGGCTCTCCACTCCTTGGTTGGAGGAGACGTGGCGAGACTGGAGGGTGCTCCTGTCCCCTTGTTCCTTCGCGATGACTGGGAGCAGGTGGTGAACTCCATGCCCACCTTCAACGGGGAGGGGCTGATGCCTGCGGAAGCTCCCGAGGATCTGGCGGCGCTGGCTACGGTGAACGTGTCCTATGACGACTCCAGCAGGGAGGAGGAAGAAGAGGAGGAGGAAGAAGAGTCTGACTCTGAGGCGACCAACGGAGAGTCGGGGGAGTCCTTCCCTCGGCGTAGGTGCCGCGCCCTCCGCTCCATGCCGGATGACGACGAGGCCGGCGTCGGGTGCGGGGAGAGCTCGCCTTTGGTCCCGAGGAAGGACAGGACGGGGCTGGTGCCCCGCTGGTCTGCTCTAGTTCCAAGGTGGCTTGAAGCCAGCTCGAACTCTCCTGACGCGCCCTCTGCTTCCGGGCCTCCCGAGGCTGACCCCTGTAGTAGGCTCTCGGGCTTCAAGTTCGGCTGGAGGCTGCTTGAGTCCACGAATGACGACCAGTAAGTCTTCGATTCATGTTTAACTTCCTATTTCCGTCGCCAAGGCTTGACGTCTGCATCCTTTTGGCTAGGCCGGCGCGTGCAGCAAAAATGTTGAAAGGGGCCTCGGTGGCCCTAATTGGGGCGAGTTCGCCTGCCGAGGTTGCGCCTTCATCTGCGGAGAAAGGAGGCGGCGAGGCACGTGCCTCCCCTGCCCGGTCGTCTTCGCGAGGCCGGGTGGGGCGCGCCGGCGTGGATCCAGCCCCCATGGCCCAGGCGACTCCTGATACGACCACGCTTAGTGCCGTTGCTGACGCCACCGGGGCTCAGAAGGCCCTGACGCTTGGTGCCGTGATTCCACTGCCATCTTCTCCTCCTACTCCGTCGACAGTTGCTCCCCTCACTCCTTCCACCGTCCTGGACCGCGCCACTGATGAATTAAGCCGCCTACGCGAATATCTCTAGGGTGCCGACCCTCGCCTGGTGGCCGAGCGCCTGGAGCTGGTTTCTGGCTGGATCCGCTCAGACGCCTCTGTCCAAGCGGCGCTGAGCCAGGCCATGACGGCCTTCGATGAGGAGAAGCAGGCCACCTCTCAAGCCAAGGCCACTCGCTACACTGCCTTGGGGGATGCTGCTGATGCCCGGGGCCGCTGCAAGGTGCGGGAGGACGAGCTGCAAGGCCTGCGCGACGAGCTCGCCCAGGAGGTCCGCGACCGCCAGGAGAAGGAGAAGAAGATGAAGACTCAAGAAGCTGCAGTCAGGGACCGGGATGCTGAGCTTGATGAGCTTCGTGGCCGGTTGGAGACACTGGAGCAGGCGCTGAAGGCGGAGAGGATCGAGCTAGACGACAAGGCAAAGGTTCTGGCTGAGGATCGGGTGGCCTTCGCGAAGCTGGAGGAGAAGGCTCGCGCCGCGTTGAAGACGCTTTGTGACGGCGGCTTAGAGAAGCCGTTGGCTGGCGCAGAGGACGGCCCCGCCGAGCTGCTTCCTTCCTGGTCCGTGCACTTGAAGATGTCGCAGACGGCCTTGGTCCCACGGCTGAGGCCGAGGCGCATGTCCTTTCTTCTGTGGCGCTGACGCATGTCCTCAGCCACGTCTACCTTCGCGACCCCAAAGTCGACCTTGACAGCCTACTAGAACCTGTGAGCGGCGAGCTTCCCGCTACTGCTGCTGAGGCTGTGAAGGGCTGAGCTGAGGCCTTGCTGTCGAGGTTCTGCACCTTCAGTAGCAGGCCTGGGCGAGATGCTGCCAGCTCCGCGGCCTCAGGAGGTGGAGCCGCCCAGCGCAACCCCGCCACAAGGGACGACACCGCCAGAAAGTGATCCCTTCGCGGCTTGTGTCCTATTTTAACTCCTGCAACATGCATCATACCTCGTGGAGGCGTTTAAACTTATGTTTGGCATTGTGAAAACAACCTATGGCCTGTAATATTTGCTTTTGAATTCCTTAGGATTTGCATTTTTCTTTCCTATTTGCTTGTGTTCTACGTCGGCAGGGCCTGGCCCCGCGCATACCTCAGCCGCCATTAGCCCCGACTGGAAACTAGGACGGAACCAAGGAGTGAATGGCTACGTGACCAGTTAGGCTCCTGAGTTGCGATGCTCAGGAGTCCACCTTGACACGCGAACAAAAAGTAGGGAAGGGAGACATAGGAGTGGATTTATCATTCTATGTCGGCAGGGCCTGGCCCCGCGCATACCTCAGCTGCCGTTAGCCCCGACCGGATACCAGGACGGGACTAAGGAGTGAGGGGCTACGTGACCAGTTTAGGCTCCTGAGTCGCGATGCTCAGGAGTCCCCCTTGATGCTCAAACGGTCTTTGTACCTTGGCTCCGCTCGAAGAGGGGCGTGCAACGAACCAGGCCCGAGGGACCTGGCTAGGTGTCGTGTGCCCGGGCGTGGCCCGGACGTAGCCCCCATGTCCAGCCCCCTCGCGTGGCGCTCCCGAGGGGAGGCGTTATGATAGGGCCGGACACTGAGCTCTGGGCTCCCTAAGGTTGATGCAGCCATGGGCCGCCCTCAGTTGTTTATCACCAGCGCGGAGCATAGCGCTTCTGTATATGTACGGGCATAGCCACTCCTCGGCAGTGTTGTCAGCCAGCGCGGAGCATGGTGCTTCCACTGGTATGCGGGAGGACGCCCCCCTCCTGGAGGAGCCCCCGGGGCGTGTACATCCCTGCCATGACATGTGGCCGGCACGGTAGGGCTTGACGAGGTGTATCTAGGTACCCGTGAGCCAGCGCGGGACTCACGGGGCCCTACCTCAAGGCGGGTTGCGCCTGGCTCTGGGCCTTGTCTGTAGTGTGCTCCTGCAAGATTGATTAGATGCCAACGCTCTATGTCCTCAGGTCCCGGCCCTCGAGCGAGCTCAGCCGTCGCTGGTATGCCAGGTCACAATGCCGTGGACAAGGCCAGGAGGTGAGGGCTGGAGAGCTAGTAAGAGCCCGTGAGTCGTGATGCTCAGGTGCCCCCCTTTTAACGTGCAAGCGGTTAGCATGAAGGGAAAAAGGGCGCCGTAGGAGGCATCAGGTAATAATCATGGCGGGCCAAATACCCGACCCAGATAGATGCGGGAAAGATACATGCCACTGGGTCAGGCCCGAGCGGCTTGGGGATAATGCAACCCGAGGGGCGCCCCCAACAAGGCAGCCGAAAGACATGAACAAAAGAGATACATGCCACAGGGACGGACCCACACGGCTTGGGAATGATGCAGCCTTGGGGGCGCTCCCAGCTGAAATGGAACTTGAAAGATGTCACCTGATACCGTTGGAGATGAAGGAATGCTGAAGTAGCGGACGACGCATGCCATGGAAGCTGATCCTCACGAGCCCCTAGGACCCAGAGCCTCGAGAGGCTCCGGTGGCGTAGGCGGCTCTTCGAGGACCATCTCCATCTCTGCCAGGACAGCGCAATGCCTGACCTCCTGAGCATCCAGAATGCTCCTCAGCAGGCGCTAATGATCGGCGACTGCGTTCGGCAGGCCGAGAGGCATGCGAACATAGCTGTGAGGTGGACCCTCGCAACGTCCCACGTGCGAGGGCCAGAGGCGCTCCTGAGACACGCCTCGGTTGAGCCCTGGCACGTCGATGCATACGTGCAACCCACCATCCTTGCTTGGATGGGTGGCTACAGCGGGTAAGCGGCGGCTGCCGCACATGACTCTTGACTCCTGCAGCTCCTGACTGTTTCTTGCGATGAACTCCTAAGGGTTTGGCCCTCCTTGCCTCATACCTTCCTGAGGGAAACGTGCTTTGAAGCACGCCTCCAAGTAATGGCCGAGCGTCTCCCTTGTGACCTTGGCAAGGTCGGTGGCCCTCCAGGAGAGAGCCCCCGAGCCTTGCCTGAGGAGGGTGCCGGGTGCACATTCCTATGCAACAGAGGCAGGCGCCCCTTGAAGGGGCGCGGATCCTAACATGACTGTCGTGGGGAACGAGCACCTATGGGGCAGGGGCCCCTTTTCGGTCCGGTAGGGAGCGGAGGGTGCACGAAGAGCGGATCGAGGCGGAGCACGCGAGCGATTTTTACCCAGCTTCGGAGCTCTCCGGAGAGATAATACTCCTACTGCTGCTTGTTTGTGTATATTGAGTGCTTCGAATGTTCAAAACCCCCTCTACGTTGCGCATGGGCCTCCTTTTATATGCGAAAGGGGTCACCGACAGGTGGCAACGCAGAGAAGGGTACAAATGTAAAAAGCGAGGTGGTTGGTACAGTTATTTGTACAGTGTATCCTACCTAACCCTGACGGCAGGGGACAAGGGCATTAAATGCCTGTCTGAGTCGCCCAAACAGTGCAGAAAAGCGACTGCTAGGGGCGGCACTGCTTGCCACGATGGCCTTCTCGTCATCTCCATTTGCCACCTCGCACCGCTTGGCTATGCAACCTCCCGACACGTGCGCCCGGAATGGTCTCAGGGCGACACGCCGAAGAGGTGCGCTGGAGCGTGGGCACGGAGTGGTGGCTTCGCCGCGGCAAGCGCCTTGCCGCGGTATTTTTCTTGTCGCACCCGAAAGCTTGTTGCTCGTCGGGTCTTGCCGGGACGCGCGGCACGTCGCGGCAAGTTCTTTGAAGTGCCCTGGTTGGCCTTCCCGGCAAGCTTCTCTTGCCGGGGCCTTGTCCTTCCCGGCAAGCTCCTCTTGCCGGGGCCTTGTCCTTCCCGGCAAGCTCCTCTTGCCGGAGCCTTGTATTCTCAGTTAAAACACTTTGTTCTTGAATGGCGTCACTAGGGACTACGGAGGATCTTGGCGGACACACGGCGAGCCCTACCGCGGGACGCTGCAACTGCCCGTGCACAAGTTCGGGATACTAAGGTACCCTTACTTTAGTACACCGACAGGAGCCCCCGGGCCTGGGCCACATGCGGTGCCGAGCGCTGTTGGGCCAGGCCCAAAACAGGGCACGGGCACACGCGGCCTGGATCCATACCAAATCTAACTCCGTATCCACCGCGCCCTCCCGTAACGGCACGCGTCAATCGCGGCGTCGTGGGAGAGATCGTGGGTGATTATTATTTTAAAACGAACGTAACGTTCGCCTCCTCCTCTTTATAAGCAGAGGAAACAGGGGCCGTTCCCCCAGCTTCGCCACTTGCAGTTGCTTCCTTAGAAATCTCCGCCGCTCCCCTCCGCTTTCCCAAACCCGAAAGGGAGCAGCGCTCCGCCCCCCGGCGCCGCCGTCGCCGCCAACGCTCCCGGTCCCCCTCATCGCCTCCGCCATGGCTCCGAAGACCGGGAAGTGTACGAAGTCTGTCGAGGCGCTGCGGCTGAGGCTCTGCGCAAGGAGCGAGCACTTTTCCCCCCCGAGCTCTCCGCGAAGGAGCTGCAGGAGTGGTTCTATCTTTTCTGGTCGATGGAGCGCACCCGCGCACGCAGGTACTTTCCGCCGCTGCTTCCACTTCGAATAGGTGCCCAAGAGGATACCCCTTCTTTCCACTGTTCTTCTATTGCGGGCTTTGCCCGCCTTTCTCCAATTTCTTTTGTGATATCATGAATACCTACGGGTTTCATCTTCTTGATTTCACCCCCAACACCGTTCTGACCATGTCGGTTTTCGCACATCTCTGCGAGAACTTCGTCGGAATCCACCCAAACGTTGCCCTTTTTTGCCACTACTTCATCCCCCGGGCCGAGAAAGGAGAACCCTTAGCTGGCGGGATTGCCTGGATCTCGAGAATCGGCATGAAGGAGGCCTATCTAGAGGGGGAGCTCCGTAGCAAATGGGAGGAGTGGAGAGCGGAGTGGTGTTGGATTGTTGATGAGAACCCGCATCCATTCACCAACTTGCGCCAAGCCCGAGTTGTGCGCGGCGGCGATTGGAGCGCCCTGGCGGCGGACGATGCTAGATTGAAGATCGCCACCACCCGGATCTTGCGGCTCAGGCTTGCTGGGCTAACTGTAGGAGCTGTTGGCGCGGACTTTCTTCGCCGCCATATCGCCCCTTTGCAGGAGAGGGGGAGACCCGCCTGGCTGTTCGGGGGTCCGGCAGACATCATGAGGCTGCGCCCAGGCCTCAATTTTAATTTCACTGTCATGGAGTTGGATGGGACGCTCAAGGAACTGTTCAAGCACGACCCCAACCATCCTGAGTGGTTCAGACTGCCGCAGGCCGTCGTCCCATTGTGCAACAACTCCCAACTCGATCGCATCCGCGCAATGATGCCGGAGTGCGACTCGCATGGGATTATCCCAACTTGGCAGGAGCCTGCCGACGACGTCGTGCAACAATTCTTCGACGACTTGGTGGAGGTGGCGGTCCGTGCCGACGAGCAGAGGCTCCTCACCCGCGATACCACCGATGATGAGATGCGGCGCATCGCCACCAGTGCGGAGGAGGCGGCAGCGGCCACCGCCGCGGGCGAGTTCGGGTTTACTTTGGAGGAGGCCGAGGCAGCCGAGGCGGCAAGCCTTGTCGACCGAGAGGAGCTTGCCGGGGAGGAAGAGACCGAAGCCGAAGCGAGCGAGCCCGCCGAGGGTACGAGTGGCCAGCCATCTTCAAGCAACTTGCAGCAGGCGGAGTCCTCAGTGCAGCCCCCAGCTCAACCAAGAAGGCGCCTCCGCAGGACCGGAGACGCAGCAGGGCGGCAGACGGGCCAACAGCCGCCGCGCCGCGGGACACGCTCCACTATGCCAAGCACCGTTGCCACGGGAGCATCTCACGCCGCACTGGCAACTGGAGCGGGGTCTTCTCGGGCCGCCGCTTCCGATCCTGCCGCAGCTCCCGCCAAGCGCCCAAGGGAGCCTACTCCTCCGCCTCGTCGCGCTGGAAGAGTACCAGACTTTGATCTCTCCGCGCTCAGCTCCGACGAGGAGGAAGGAGAGGAGGACGAGTAAGACTTTTCTTTTTGTTATGCTTATGGTCCTTTTTTTTGCTGTTTCTTGTCTCGTATCTGATCTGCTTTCTTCTGGACCCTGCCCCTTTCCAGGACGCTGGCCCAGAGAGCGGCGAAGAGGGCCAAGGTCCCCGTGGTTATCATCGAGGACGATCCTGCTGTGACAGCAGAGGACGCGTCCGAGACTACCTTTTCGGACCCGGCAACCTCTCCCCGAAGCAGCCCCCAGCGTAGCCCCCAGCGTAAGTTCACAGTTTTACTTCTCGCCGTCGGGTGCGCATGGGTGTTCTTTCCTTGCTGATATCCTTATTGTTGATTTGCTTGTGCAGGAGCAGAACGGGCCTACCAGGAGCAGCCGAAGGGCATCCGTACAAAGCAGTACGTGCCACATGGAGTAATGAATGCGGTTTTCTCCTCATCTTCTTCTGCCATGAAGATCTGACGATATCCTGAGTATGCATCAAGAAATGAAAGCAAATCACATCCGGCCGTGGAGTCAACAATCTGGTGGATGCGCGGCAAGGGAAATGGATCTTTGGGACAAGCTTTATTGACATCAGTGAAGTCTATACAATGCCTCCATTTCCCATTGGCCTTACGCATGACTACAGGATTGGCCAGCCACATAGGATGGAGCACTCCTCTGACAAGGCCTGCTGCTTCCAACTTCTCGATCTCTTCTGCTATGAATTCTTGGTGCTCCACTGCTTGCTTTCTGACTTTCTGCTTGACGGGCCGCGCGTGAGGACAGACGGCAAGGTGGTGCTCAATTACTTTCCTGGGAACACCGGGGATGTCAGATGGTTGCCATGCAAACACATCGACGTTCGCCCGCAGGAAAGCAACGAGCGCGCTTTCCTATTTAGGATCAAGCGTGGCACTGATGGTGAAGGTACCACCAGTGCCGTCCTCCTTGGCGGCCACTTTCTTGGTCTCTGGCGGAGCTGCCTTCGCCTTCTTACACTTGCCGGTGGAGCTCGATGGTGCGTCCTCGACGGTAGTGCAGCACTCCGAAGAGGTGCGCTTGCTGGAGTGGGCATTAGAGTTCTTGCCGGACTTGGTCTTTCCTTTCCCCCCGGGAGCTTCGGCGGCAAGTGTCTCGCGTTATCGAGGCGGAGCACGCGAGCGATTTTTACCCAGCTTCGGAGCTCTCCGGAGAGATAATACTCCTACTGCTGCTTGTTTGTGTATATTGAGTGCTTCGAATGTCCCGAACCCCCTCTATGTTGCACATGGGCCTCCTTTTATATGTGAAAGGGGTCACCGACAGGTGGCAACGCAGAGAAGGGTACAAATGTAAAAAGCGAGGTGGTTGGTACAGTTATTTGTACAGTGTATCCTACCTAACCCTGACGACAGGGGACAAGGGCATTAAATGCCCGTCTGAGTCGCCCAAACAGTGCAGAAAAGCAATCGCTAGGGGCGGCACTGCTTGCCACGATGGCCTTCTCGTCATCTCCATTTGCCACCTCGCACCTCTTGGCTACGCATCCTCCCGACACGTGCGCCCGAAATGGTCTCAGGGCGACACGCCGAAGAGGTGCGCTGGAGCGTGGGCACGGATTGGTGGCTTCGCCGCGGCAAGCGCCTTGCCGCGGTTTTTGTCTTGTCGCACCCGAAAGCTTGTTGCTCGTCACGTCTTGCCGGGACGCGCGGCGCGTCGCGGCAAGTTCTTTGAAGTGCCCTGGGTGACCTTCCCGGCAAGCTCCTCTTGTCGGGGCCTTGTCCTTCCCGGCAAGCTCCTCTTGCCGGGGCCTTGTCCTTCCCGGCAAGCTCCTCTTGCCGGGGCCTTGTCCTTCCCGGCAAGCTCCTCTTGCCGGGGCCTTGTCCTTCCCGGCAAGCTCCTCTTGCCGAAGCCTTGTCTTCTCAGTTAAAACACTTTGTTCTTGAATGGCGTCACTAGGGACTACGGAGGATCTTGGCGGACACCCGGCGAGCCCTGCCGCGGGACGCTACAACTGCCCGTGCACAAGTTCGGGATACTAAGGTACCCTTACTTTAGTACACCGACAGTGACGCCCCTAGAGGTGCCTGCCTCCTGATGGTTCAGACCAGGTGATGTCTTCTTCTTCTTAGGGACTGCCTTGGGAAGGCTCCCGCTCCTGTGATCTGGGTCTTCGATTGCCGCGGCCTGGAAGGAACGCTCGAAAGAACACACTACATCCTTCTCCTCACAGGGGACTGTGATGACTCCACCGCTTCCTGGCATCTTTAGGACATTGTAGCCATGGTGTGTCACTGCCATGAACTTGGCCAGGGCCGGATACCCAAGGATGGCATTGTATGGCAGGCGGATGTGGGCGACGTCAAAGTCGATGAGCTCAGTGCGGTAGTTTTTGCGCTGTCCGAAGGTGACAGGGAGGCGGACTTGCCCTATCGAGATGGTAGAACCATCAGTGACTCCCGAGAAAGGCTTGGTTGGATGAAGCTGATCATACGGTACTTGGAGATTGATGAATGTCTCAACAGATAGAACATTGAACCCTGCTCCTCCATCGATGATGGTCCTGGTGACCTGCACATTGCTGATGACTGGGGAGCAGAGCATTGGGAGAACACTAGCCGTCGCTGCGCACTTGAGTTGATCCGCTGAACTGAATGTGCTGGCACACGTGGACCACCTGAGAGGGCGCGAGGCCTCGGTTTTTGGGAGGATGACATTCACCTCGCGAGCAAACTGCTTGACGATGCACTGAGAGGCCGGGGCCTGAGCTCCACCCAGGATGCAAGCGATTGCACGTGGCTCCTGGAAGCCCCCAACCCCCTCGTCCTGATGCTGGTCTTCATTCCTCCTTGGTGGTGGCGGCAGAGGAGGGAGGCCTGCATTGCCTTGCGGGCGATCCTCGCGAGGCTAATCCCTCCAAACCCCCCTCGCGAGGCTAGTCCTGCCAGCGGTCCTCGCGAGGTCGGTCACGCCACCCTTGGCGAGGGCCACGGTCTTCCCATCATCCTCCACCTCTTCCTCCTCCTCGGCCATAGCCCCGATCGTTGCGCTCGGGGCGTCGGCCGATACGTTCATCTCGCACAACCCTGAGCTCCTGGCATTCGTTGGTGTTGTGGGTGTGGAGGTCGTGGTACACGCAGTACCGGCTACCCTTGGATGACTCCGGCTGATCCCTGCCTCGCTTGGTATCTGGCTCAGCTAAGAGCACAACTGCTCCTTTCCGCTTCACGTCCTTGACCTCGGGCTTCTTCTCTTCCGGATCAGCAGTTGGAAGCTCGAGGAGGGAGATGCGCCCTTCCTCGGCCCTGGCGCACTTGGTCGCCAAGTTGAACAGCTCCAGAGAGGTGCACAGATCCTCATGGATCGCCAGCTCTTCCTTCATCTTGATGTCACAAACACCGTCGGAGAAGGCTGAGATGATGGCCTCCTCAGTCACCCTGGGGATTTTGAGGCGGGCATTGTTGAAGTGTTGGATGTACTTTTGCAGGGTCTCTCCTGGCTGTTGCTTGATGCGGCTTAAGTCACTCATGGCCGGGGACCGGTCACGAGTGCCCTAGGAGTTGGCGATGAAGCGAGTGCGCATCTCGTCCCAAGAGGAGATCATGCTGGGAGGCAGGTTGAGGAGCCATGTGCGGGCGCTATCATTGAGCGCCATGGGAAACCAGTTTGCCATGACCTTTTCATCCCTGTTGGCCGCCTCGATGCCCAACTCGTAGAGCTGGAGGAACTCCGTGGGGCCAGCAATGCCGTCGTAGCAGGGATGCAGATCTGGCTTGAACTTGCCCGACCAGGCCACGCTATGCAGCTCGGCGGTGAAGGCGCGGCAGCCTGGAGTGGCCACAGGGGGCCTTTGGTGACGAAGGGCTTGATCTTGGAGGTCTCCGCGTGCTGCCGCCAGGAGAAGCGCGGGGTCTTGGCACGCTGGAGCAGGAGCGCGGTCATGACGTGCTAGTGTAGGGAGCACACGAGCACCTTCTTGAGGGCGAGGGATCTCTTGGCAGCTCTTTTCTTGCTGCGCTGGCGCTAGACGCGGCGGGTCCAGTCCAGGGGCCGCGCGGCTTGGGGCCAGGGCGCCTTCTTGTGGGGGAGGCAGCGGAGGCGCCTCCGGAGCCGCGTTGCCTGCGCAGGAGGGAGGGCGATGTAGCAAGAGGGATGGTGCAGGGGAGCCCCTTGCAGCGCTGACGAGTTCGGTGATGCGGGCAAGCCACTCGTCGTAGAGATCGTTGACGGGGCGGTAGTGCAGGAGCTCGCGCGCCAGGAGCAGTGCGGCGTGCGCATCCGCGGGAGCGCGACGAGCGTGCGACGACGAGTGGATGCAGCGACGACACCTGCTGCTCTAGTTTTGGCGCGATAGGCGACGACACCGGCTGCTCGTTCCCCGCCGGGCCGGTGGCAGCGTGGGCGGCAGGCGACGGGCAACAACGGTGAGGCCCGCCGACGGGGGCCGTCTGGGCGACATGGTCCATGAGAGCAGCCCGGCGCTCGGCGTGGGCTCGGCGAGCGTCAGACATGGATGCGACGAACGACCAAACGCAAGACGGCAGAAGACACGGTTCCTGTGCACCCCTGCCTGGTGCGCCAAATGTCGGATTACGGGTTCCGGCAGACCCTTGAGGTTCGAACTCTGGGGTGTGTGCGAAGATCTCTCCTCTACCAACTCACGTCTCATCCCCTCGCAAAGAATCTAGGCTAGTGAGATGAACACACAGGGGACACGAGATTTATACTGGTTCAGGCCACCATTGCGGTGTAATACCCTACTCCAGTGTGTGGTGTGGTGTATTGCCTCAGGGGCTGATGATGAACAGTACAAAGGAAGAACAGCCTCGCGAGGGGTGTTCTTGTGGTGGTGTTGTCCCTTCGGAGG
Source organism: Triticum aestivum (assembly GCF_018294505.1). Classification (NCBI taxonomy): domain Eukaryota; kingdom Viridiplantae; phylum Streptophyta; class Magnoliopsida; order Poales; family Poaceae; genus Triticum; species Triticum aestivum. Next base: position 211,136,769 of record NC_057798.1, read on the forward strand.
GGTCGATTCCAGTTGCCTATATGCTATGGTGGCTAGCCCTATATATAGAGTAAGAGGCCCTGGTCCCCTTCCCAAATATTGAGCGGGAAGGGCGCCAACAATTAACCATTTTGAAGGGGAACATCTAGTACACTTAGCCTGACTACAGTTGGTCCTCGCCTTCCAAAGACTCTGATGATGACGCCGTCTTGGGCTCCATGGTGACCTCCATCCTGCCGCTCTGCTGGTCTTGGTCTTGTTACACCAAAGTGGTAGCCTTTGCCTAATGCCTTGGCCTGCGCTTGCCCCCTTTGCACCAAAGGGGAAACAAGGACACTGCGCAGGCTGGCGCCCGGCTGGCGCCCGCCTGGCCTCGATCGTCATGGCTTGCATCACGGGAACCTCACGAGGTACCCGCGCCTTGATATCTCCGCCTCCTCGCGAGCCAGCCTAACGAGGCTGCTCCTGAGGAAGCTTCCTATCGTTCGCCCCGCGAGGCTTGGCCCCTCGCGAGGGTCTTGAGCTTGGGCTGATGAAGGTGGGCCGCACTGGGCCATTGCTTGAGCCACGTCGCAGGCCGTAGGCAGGCAAGTCTGGGGACCCCCGTTCCCAGAACGCCGACAGCAGGCAGGCAGGACTAGATACCCCCATGTCCAGAACGCTGATATCTTCCATCTCTTCTTTGGCTTGGGTGAAGAGAGCATCTGATTGCTCTTTTTGCTTCTTCAGGAACTGAGCTACATTCTCAAGGGCTGCTGCATGCTTTCTTTCAGCCTTTACTAGAGCCACGAGGACACGAACAGCTGACGACTCCACCTGGCTTGTGTGTAATCCAGGATCATCTGGGAATTTGCACCTTGTGTCTAATCCAACATCATTTGGGAATTGGCACCTTGTGTGTAATCTAGCCTCATTTTGGAAACATGATCACGAGGTTGACCATACTTCCCTCCTAGTAGGAACTGCATCCTGACATGAAGTTACTTCTTTTTTAGATCAATACTCACAGCAACCCAGATCCATTTAGTAGAAGCCAGATAAACAGGACTCGGAGAAGTGAATTCAAAAGGAAAAAACAGACTACAAGGTGAGAACACCCACTTCCTACATCAAGCTAAAAACGAAAGCATTAGGACGATTAAGACTCTTCTTATTACACATCAAAGAACATGAGGCTAAGAGAAGAAGAAACTACAACATATACACATCGAAGAACACGGGGATAAACGAAAGTAATTGAAAGGGTGATACTTACCAAAGCTTGTTTTACAGGTTCGGTGCATCTCCTCTTTAACTTGCCACTCTCCTTGAAGATGTCCCCAATATCCCGTGTTTGGTCTTCATTGCTCCTCTGCATGTTCACACTCATGGTTTTAAAATATCAACATGGCAAGAAAAATATACTACTAGTAATACTCATGCATATTGTGGGCAACATTAAAGCACTCGTCTGCCATGTTAGAGCATCTCCAATAGAAGCGCAATGCTCGGCGCTTTAAAAAAGTGTTTACAGTGCTGAGATCGAGTAGTATAGATAGAGAGTAGAGACTAGAGAGTAGAGGATAGTTCTCATCATAGATAGATAAAAGAATTAGATAATACAACTACTCCTCGTCGTCCGACTCCTCCTCCGTGATGTCCTCCTCCGACGTCTGAATGTAGGCATGAAGATACCAATCGTCGTTGCATTCCTAGGGCGACGCTGCTCCTAGCCTCATGGTGAATTGAGTGTATGCTTTTTTCGCCTATGCTTGTCCTCGCGATAAGCGGCTCGCTCCGCCCTCCTCTTCTCCCTCTCCGCCCTCCTTTGCACGTAGAACTCACACTCATTGATGATGTCTTGCGGGAAGCGTTGGTGGAAGAGCGCCATGGCTTCCTCGTCCATCTCGGCTATGCTGAGACGATGGTCCCGCCTCCAGTTATTGCAATGATCCTCGTCGGTGATAAGCCACGGCAGAGACGCGAGCTCTTGCGCCCGCTCCCGCGTCGGCATGTTGGGAAGTTCAATTTTCTATGAGGCCACCAGAGGCGCCACACCGTCGTGTCGTACGCGCGGGCGGCCTCATTGGCGGTGTCGAAATTGCCAAGGCTGAGGCGCATCCCGCGGAACCGGATCTCGGCAGAGAAGCCGCCGGAGGGGCACGCGCGGACACCGCGGTATCCCCAAGTTTCCCGGCGACACGGCAGCATGGCGGCACGATGGTGGCGAGGCGAGAAAGAGCGGGGAGAGAGTGCTGGCGAGGCATGGAGCTTGAGAGAGCGGTGGCAAGGCACAGAGCGGTGGGAGGGTGTTGGATTTTATAAAGTGCACCGAATGCCGCGCGCCAAAACTAGCGCACGCCCGACCGCTTTTTCCCGCGCACGCGATACTTTCCCTCTGTCCCTGCTATCTCTACTCTCTTCTCTACTGTTATATTTATTTTATATTTAATATTTTATCTCTACTTCTCTAATCTCTACTTTTTTTTCTTAAAAAAATAGTTGGTGATGATGGTGTGCCTGCCATCCTTCAATATAGGCTGTCTGATTTATATCCGACAGATAGGAAGGAAACTATGGCAATTTTGCAGAAAGATACCCACACCCCTCTCCAGATTTGCAAATAAGGCCTTCCCTCGTTCATCCTTTTCTCCCACAAGATAAACTACTCATACAAATGCATCTTGATGCGTGCTACGCATGGGCATCTTGCTAGTTCTAATTTTTTTCCTTGATTTGCCACACTACTGTTTGCAGATGAAGAACCTACCCAAGCACAGCGCGATACAGGAGCGATGCATAATTACAAGCTGATATTCTGTTGGACAATGGAGGCTATAACCAATCAATTTTATGTGAACAATAGCAACCAGGAAATTTGAAGGGTAGGTATGAACAAAATTGGAACTGCAGATGTACTGCTAAGTGATTCAATACACACATTACTAATCAAGGAGGAGAACGATGGTCACGGTGGCCTCTGTGCATCATGGTCGACAACAGGAGTCAGTTCATTGTCCACGAAGTTGGTGCTTCTGCGCTTGGCGTCGCCTTCCGAGAAGCAGATCCGAGACCCTGGAAGACGGTGCTGGGGAAGAGTCTCCGTATACGACGACGACAGGGGACCGGCTCCAGTGCGGCGTATGAGGTCGTCGATGAGGCAGATGCGTTGCGGTGGATGAGTGCGCCAATGTAGAAGGGGAGGAGCACGAAGGCTGCGGTGCCGTGGAGAAGTCTATTTTGTGGTGGGGATAGAAAACGGGGAGTATTCAGGTGTACTACTCTGGGTGCCGGGGTGGGGTTGGCTGGGTAGGGTGAACCTGAAGTTATGAAAACAGCCCCCTACCAAGCGTCATCCATAGGCCTATTCTGAAGGCTATGATGGTAACTTCCCACTGCTTGAATCAATCTCCCGCGACCTCAAAATTTTGTGACACTGAACTCCCCGTGTGACGTGCTGGGTGATTCGGCTAAGCAACTAGCGAGTAGTACTAGTAACTACTAGTACTCCCTCCGTTTTTATTAACTCTGCATATTAGGTTTGACCGAAGTCAAACTTCCTAAAGTTTGAGCAAGTTTATAGAAAAATATAAAAAATTACCATAACAAATATGTATGATGTGAAAGTACATTCAATAATGAATCTAATGGTATTTATTTGTTATTGTATATGTTAATATTTTTTGTTATAAACTTTCCGAGTTTACAAAATTTGACTTTGACAAATGCTAATACGTGGACTTAAATAAAAACGGAGGGAGTACACATTTGTTTTCTTAGTTTATAGTGAATTAATCATTTGTTGTAATTGTGAAATAAATATATTAGGCTACTGACTTCGAATGTAATGGTCTATACAATTCAATAGTTACAATCATTATTGAATTCCAAGATGTATACAAGGTCTATAGTACTTCACAATATGCTCAAACTCACATAATCCCAGTCAAATGAGAATATAAATGCATTTTATAGTTATTACTTTATAGGATGCAACAAAACCAACCATAACTCTACATCATCCATTATAAAAGCATCATTTTGAACACATCCCAATATGTGAATGAAATGTGTAGAGAGAGCTTGCGAAGATGGAGCAGATAGGTGATGACCCACAAGTGTAGGGGATCTATCGTAGTCCTTTTGATAAGTAAGAGTGTCAAACCCAACGAGGAGCAGAAGGAAATGATAAGCTGTTTTCAGCAAGGTTTTCTCTACAAGCACTAAAATTGTAGGTAATAGATAGTTTTGTGATAAGATAAATTGTAACGAGTAACAAGTAAATAAAGTAAATAAAGTGCAGCAAGGTGGCCCAATCCTTTTTGTAGCAAAGGATAAGCCTAGACAATTTCTTATAATGAGAAAAGAGCTCCCGAGGACACATGGGAATTATTGTCAAGCTAGTTTTCATCACGCTCATATGATTCGCGTTCGGTACTTTGATAATTTGATATATGGGTGGACCGGTGCTTGGGTACTGCCCTTACTTGGCCAAGAATCCCACTTATGATTAACCCCTATTGCAAGCATCCGCAACTACAAAAGAAGTATTAAGGTAAACCTAACCACAACATTAAACATATGGATCCAAATCAGCCCCTAACGAAGCAACGCATAAACTAGGGTTTAAGCTTCTGTCACTCTAGCACCCCATCATATACTTATTATTTCCCAATGCCTTCCTTTAGGCCCAAATAATGGTGAAGTGTCATGTAGTCGACGTTCACATAACGCCACTAGAGGAAAGACAACATACATCTCATCAAAATATCGAACGAATACCGAATTCACATGACTACTAATAGCGAGACTTCACCCATGTCCTCAGGAACAAATGTAACTACTCACAAAGCATATTCATGTTCATAATCAGAGGAGCAATAATATGCATTAAGGATCTGAACATATGATCTTCCACCAAGTAAACCAATTAGCATCAACTACAAGGAGTAATCAACACTACTAGCAACCCACAGGTACCAATTTGTGGTTTGGATACAAGATTGGATACAAGAGATGAACTTGGGTTTTGAGAGGAGATGGTGCTGGTGAACATATTTATGGAGATTGACCCCCTCCCGATGAGAGGATTGTTGGTGATGACGAGTGTGATGATTTCCCCCCTCCCGGAAGGAAGTGTCCCCGGCAGAACAGCTCTGCCGGAGCTCTAGATTGGTACCGCCAAGGTTCCGCCTCGTGGCGGTGGAGTTTCGTCCCGTAAGCTTGCCCATGATTTTTTCCAGGGTAGAAGCCTTCATAGAGCAGAAGATGGACACCAGAGGGCCACCAGGGGGCGCACCTAGTAGGGGTGGGCGCGGCCCCCACCCTCCTAGCCAGGGCATGGGCCCCCTGAGGTGTTTCTTCCGCTCAATAATTCTTATTAATTCCAAAAATAACTTTCATGGAGTTTCAGGATTTTTGGAGCAGCGCAGAATAGGTTTCCAATGTTTGCTCCTTTTCCCGCTAGAATTCCAGCTGCCGACATTCCCTCTATTCATGGTAAACCTTGTGAAATAAGAGAGAATAGCCATAAGTATTTGAGATATAATGTGTAATAACAGCCCATAATGCAATAAATATTGATATAAAAGCATGATGCAAAATGGACGTATCAACTCCCCGAAGCTTAGACCTCGCTTGTCCTCAAGCGGAAGCCGAAATCGAAACATATGTCCACATGTTTAGAGATAGAGGTGTCGATAAAAATAAAATACGGACATGAGGGCATCGTGATCATTCTTATAACAACACGTAAATAGATTTTATCATATGCTTTCTTATGCTTAAGTAACGATCAATTCACAATGTCAAGCATGGTTCCGAAACTTCATTGGAAGCTAACAACTATAATCTCAGTCATTGAAGCAATTGCAATTTATCATAACATCAGAAAGAGTCAAGAATAGAGCTTTTCAGCAAGTCCACATACTCAACTATCATGTAGGCTTGTACAATTACTAACACTCACGCAATACTTGTGGTTATGGAGTTTCAGCCGGACACTGAGAATATAGGGTCTTATTGTGTTGCCTCCCAATGTATTCACCTTTAGGTGATGTCAACAATAATAGTCCATGCTAACTTACATCCAATTGGATATATATATCATGATCTTTCAAACACGAGGAGCTTGCCAAAGGATAAAATGAAAAAGGGAAAGGTGAGGATCACCTTGACTCAAGCATAAAGTAAAAACATAAAGTAAAAGATAGGCCCTTCGCAGAGGGAAGCAGAGGTTGTCATGTGCTTTTAGGGTTGGATGCATAAAATCTTAATGCAAAAGAACATCACTTTATATTGCCCCTTGTATGTGGACCTTTATTATGCAGTCCGTCGCTTTTATTGCTTCCACAACAAGATCGTATAAAGCTTATTTTCTCTGCACTAATAAGTCATACATAATTAGATAGCAATTTTTATTGCCTGCAACATGACAACTTACTTGAAGGATCTTACTCAATCCATAGGTAGGTATGGTGGACTCTCATGGAAAAACTGGGTTTAAGGATATTTGGAAGCACAAGTAGTATCTCTACTTAGTGCAAGGAATTTGGCTAGCATGAGGGGAAAAGGCAAGCTCAACATGTTTGGAAGGTCAATGGCAATATACTTTAACTGAGATGTGAGAAAACATAAACCTTTATGTTCTCTTCCTTGTCCAACATCAACTCTTTCAGCATGTCATACTTAATGAGTGCTTGACAATCATGAAAGATGTCCAAGATAATATATTTCTATGTGAACCTCTCTTTCCTTATTACTTCCTATTAATTGCAACGATGACCAAAGCTACGTTTATCAACTCTCAACAACTTTTATGCCTCATACTTTCTATGTGTAAAGTCATCACTAACCATAAGATCAATATGAACTCTTTTATTCTCTACTTTCTCAAGATCATAGCAACATAGCAAAGCCCTTGACTCAACACTAATCTTTATTATAGATAGCTCACGGACTCGATTACATAAAGAGATCACAAAGCAAAACTCAAAACTACTTGATATCAAAACTTCAATCTACTAGATCAAGATACTACTAAAAGGATCGAACTAAATAAAACGGTAAAGATAGGAGTGTGATGGTGATACGATACTGGGGCACCTCCCCCAAGCTTGGCAGTTGCCAAGGGGAGTGCCCATACCCATGTGATTATGTCCTCAGAGGTGGTGAAGTAGGAGTTGTTGATGATGTAGGCTTGTCGTCCATCTTCCAAGGCATAGACTCGCCATCATAGAAGGATGATCGAGTCTCCGGGATCCTTAAATCTGCAGCCAAACTCATCCTCTTGAATCTATATTCATACTCATAGTTCTGGTTTTGCAGGTCATAGATCTAGGCTTCGAGGTGCTCGATTTTCACTTGAAGGTTGAAGATGGTCTCCCCAATGACCTTGGCATCTAGGTTGTGGTTGTTGGTGAACTCCGTGATCATCATCTGGTTGGCGTTGATTCCACGCTCCACCATCCCTTGGCAGTTGAAGACTTGCTGCTCCACGGCTTCAAGCTTTGTCTCCACGCTTCCGGTACGCCTTGGTCCCTCCACTTCATGGATGTGCAGCACCCCCTCACACATCTCAATGGTTTGAGGGTGTTGCAGCACCTCCGTGAGATAGGGGTTGATAACCCTCTCGAAAAACTTGTCCTTGGGAGCGCTTGGAGACGCCATGATGCTCTAGATCTGAAACAGAAATAGCTCGAAACGAAAACAGAGGATATTTGCGTGATACGGTGGTCAAAACCTTCGGGAGTTTATATAATGAATTTTTACCGACCAAAATACGTAACGTGCAAGAAAACGGAGTCCAGGAGGCACACGAGGTGTCCATGAGACAGGGGGCGCGCCCTCCACTCTCGTGGAGGCCTCGTGTCCTTCCCGGACTACTTCTTTCTTTCTAAAATTCTGAAATATTCCAAAAGTGATAAATATTGCCATTAGAATTGTTTTGGAGTCGGTTTACTTACCATACCACATACCTATTCCTTTTCGAAGTCTGGAACGTTCTGGAAAGTGTCCCTTATGTATTCCTCCGGGGTTATGGTTTCAATAATATTAGTTTCAACATTGATAGGATTACCTGAAATATAATGTTTAATTCTTTGACCGTTCACCACCCTCAGACTTGTGCCTTCAAAGTTGTTGATTTTTATGGCACCAGAACGATAGACCTCCTCGATAACGTAAGGACCTTCCTATTTAGAGAGAAGTTTTCATGCAAAAAATCTTAAATGAGAGTTGAATAATAACACATAATCACCTACATTAAACTCACACTTTTGTATCCTTTTATCATGGCAACCTTTGACTTTTTCTTTGAATAGCTTGGCATTCTCATAGGCTTGGGTTCTCCATTCATCAAGTGAGCTAAGATCAAACAACCTCTTCTCACCAGCAAGTCTGAAGTCATAGTTGAGCTCTTTATTAGCCCAATATGCTTTATGTTCAAGTTCAAGAGGTAAATGACACGCTTTTCCATAAACCATCTTATATGGAGACATACCCATAGGATTTTTATATGCAGTTCTATAGGCCCATAATGCATCATCAAGTTTTTTGGACCAATTCTTTCTAGATCTATTGACAGTCTTTTGCAAAATTAATTTGAGCTCTCTATTGCTCAACTCTACTTGACCACTAGACTACGGATGATAAGGTGATGTGATTCTATGATTAACATGATACTTAGCAAGCATCTTACGGAAAGCATCATGAATAAAATGTGAACCACCATCAGTCATAAGATATCTAGGGACTCCAAACCTCGTAAAAATAACTTCTTTAAGCATATTAATAGAATTTTTATGATCATCACTACTAGTTGGAATAGCATCTATCCACTTAGTAACGTAATCAACAGCAACTAAAATATGTGCATAACCATTAGAGGCAGGAAAAGGTCCCATATAATCAAAGCCCCAAACATCAAACGGTTCAATAACAATAGAATAATTCATAGGCATTTCTTGACGTCTACTAATATTACCAATTCTTTGACATTCATCACAAGATAAGACAAACTTAGGAGCATCTTTGAAGAGAGTAGGCCAATAAAAACCAGATTGTAGTACCTTATGTGCAGTTCTATCTCCAGCATGGTGTCGTCCATAGGATTCAAAGTGACACTTGCGTAGGATATGTTCCTGTTCATGCTCAGGTACACACCGTCTAATAACACCATCTACTCCTTCTTTATAAAGGTGTGGGTCATCCCATAAGTAATGTCTTAAATCATAGAAGAATTTTTCTTTTGCTGGTATGTGAAACTAGGAGGTATAAATTTAGCAACAATGTAATTAGCATAATCAGCATACCAAGGAGCAGTACGAGAAGCATTAACGACCGCTAATTGTTCATAAGGAAAGCTATCATCAATAGGCAGTGGGTCATCAAGAACATTCTCTAACCTAGACAAGTTGTCTACAACGGGGTTCTCAGCTCCCTTTCTATCAATAATATGCAAATCAAATTCTTGGAGCAGGAGAACCCATCTAATGAGTCTAGGCTTAGCATCTTTCTTTTCCATAAGATATTTAATAGCAGCATGATTAGTGTGAATAGTAACTTTGGAATCAACAGTATAAGGTCTAAACTTATCACATGCAAACACAAGTGCTAAGAATTCTTTTTCAATAGTAGCATAATTTCTCTGGGCAGTATCAAGAGTCTTACTAGTGTACTGGATAACATTCGATTTCTTATCAACACTTTGCCCTAGAATAGCACCTACAATATAATCACTAGCATCACACATAATTTCAAAAGGTAAATTCCAATCAGGTGGCTGAACAATAGGTGCAGTGATCAAAGCTTTCTTAAGTATTTCAAATGCTTATACACAATCATCATCAAAGACAAAAGGAATAACTTTTTGCAATAAATTAGTCAGAGGCCTAGAGATTTTAGAAAAGTCCTTAATGAACCTCCTATAAAAACCGGCATGACCAAGGAAACTTCTTATACCTTTTATGTCCTTGGGACATGGCATATTTTCAATAGCTTCAACTGTAGCTTTATCAACTTCAATACCTCTCTCGGAAATCTTATGCCCCAAAACAATGCTTTCATTAACCATAAAGTGACACTTTTCCCAATTCAAGACGAGACTAGTGTCTTCGCATCTCTGCGAAACTCGATCAAGGTTTCTCAAGCAATCATCAAAATAGGATCGATAAATAGAGAAATCATCGATGAATACCTCGCAAATCTTTTCACAAAAGTCATAGAATATAGCCATCATACATCTTTGAAAGGTAGCAGGTGCATTACATAAACCAAAAGGCATACATTTATAAGCAAAAGTACCGAAAGGGCAAGTAAAAGTAGTTTTTGATTGATCCCCCGCTGACACAGGTATTTGAGAGAAACCAGAATAACCATCTAGAAATCAGAAATGTGTGTGTTTGGATAGTCTTTCTAGCAGTTGATCAATAAAAGGTAAAGGGTAATGATCTTTCTTAGTAGCTTTATTTAATTTACGGAAATCAATTACCATCCTATAAGCTGTAATAATTCTTTGCGGGATCAATTCATCTTTATCATTAGGAAAGACAGCAATACCTCCCTTTTTATTAACACAATGGACATGGCTTACCCAATCACTATCAGCAACGGGATAAATTATACCTGCCTTAAGGAGCTTTAGTATCTCCTTTCTTACCACTTCTTTCATCTTGGGATTTAATCATCGTTGAGGATCTCTAACTTGTTTAGCATCGGCCTCCAAATTAATTTTGTGTTGGCATAACGTGGGACTAATGCCCTTAAGATCATCGAGGGTATATCCAATAGCAGCACGGTGCTTCTTCAGTGTTTTCAGTAATCTTTCTTCTTCTTGCTCTGAAAGGTTAGCACTAATAATAACATGATATATTTTCTTTTCATCAAGATAAGGATACTTAAGATTATCAGGTAATGGTTTGAGTTCAAACACGGGATCACCCTTTGGTGGAGGGGGATCCCCCAGAATTTCAACGAGAAGGTTGTGTTTCAGCATGGGTTCCTGTTTAAGGAACACTTCATCTATTTCCCTTCTTACCTTCATAAACATATCATTTTCATGGTCTAGCAAATATTGTTCTAACGGATTAGTAGGAGGTACGGCAATGGAAACAAGACCAATAATCTCATCCTTACTAGGTGATTCTCTATCACGAGGTTGTCTTCGAAACTTACCAAAATTAAACTCATGAGACATACCCTCTAAGCCAATTGTAATAGTATCCTTTTCACAATCAATCATAGCATTAACTGTATTTAAGAAGGGTCTACCAAAAATAATGGGACAAAAGTCATCTTGTGGGGAACCAAGAACAAGAAAACCAGCAGGATATTTAACCTTCCCACACAAGACTTCAACATCTCTAACTATCCCAACTGGTTTAATGGTATCCCTATTAGAAAACTTAATAGTAACATCAATACCTTCCAATTCAACGGGTGCAATATCATGCATAATTTCTTTATATAAGTCATAGGGTATCTACCATTCTTAAAAAGTTGCTCCCCACTACTTCCTATTCTTTCACCATGCACACTGTCCACGTCAACGACCCCACTACCTTATTTTCCTGGCCTCTCGTGCGTCCATGTCATTATATATCTATCTTTTTTTTGAGAAACTCTTATATATCTATCGATGCCCGACCGCTTGCCTACTCCATTTCTACGGTTGGGCTGCACAAAGACACTTGGGTTGTATGTTCCCTCTGGAAGTTAGAAGCCCACCGGAAAAAAGATAACCCATCTCCAGCAAAAGTCAAAAAAATCAAGGGATTCCGCATCGCTCGACCAGCTCAAGTTTTCCCCGTCGCTTGGCCAGCCGCCGCCACTATCACTTTCGGAACGGGCGCGCGACATGGTACCCTCCCCCAGCCAGCTCTCAGGTCAGCTGCCGCCACTGACAACTCGGCCACCACGCATGAAGTCCTCCCAGCTAACCACCACGACCATGCTTCCTCGACCAGTTGTTGTTAATCCTTCCGCCACCACGGCTAACGGCCCACCGGCCAGAGGCCGCCGCTAGCACTTCCGCGCTTCGATAGATGACACCCGCCGTCTCTAGCTCTTCCACCGCTGCACAGATGTGCATTAACTCTATCCCGCCCTTCATCTTCTCCCTGCCTATTGCTCCCACAATCCCTTCGATCTCCATGATGGATACTCTCCCAACCACAAATGCACATGAAACGGCTCGCGCACCACAACATTCATTGCCCCCCGCATCATCTCACCCTCCATTACCCTACAATTGTGGGAAAAGTGGGTTTATAAGCCTCTCTGTACTACCATTGTCATCCACCACCCACGCCTACTGAACCGGTCCTGCCCTGCTAGCTGCACAATTCAGCCACCCCTAATTTTTCTTATCCTCGGGTTTGTGCTTCTGAATTTCTCAGATTGCACTCGAGATCGAAAGGTGCTTGCATTTTTGTCTCATACATCTGTTGCTGCTCGGATTGGATTCACTCCTTCACATGTCTCTTGCTTCTCACATTGGTACACAAGCACTTATCTATGTATTTAATTATTTATACATGCTTCTCTCATATTCTGATTGTTCTTGCTGGCTAGCTATTGGTATTTTTCGTATGGTAGTTTATTATGGATTTACAACTTTTGAGCATTTATAATTGTGCATCTTCCTTCTATTTGAAAACAGGAAGCTCTCAATTTTCTTATGCGATACGCAAGTCAATTTTGTTATATGATTATATATGGTCTCAATAATAAGCAATGCAACATATATCTCTTTTCAGTTAAAGGAGAGACGTGATCTTATGTTTCTGAATTTCTTAGATTACGGTCGAGACTGGAAGGTTCTTGACGTTATGGTTCATAGATCCCTTGCTGCTTGGATTGGATTCGTTGTTTCATAGGTCTCTTGTGGTTCGCATCGGTATGCACAGACTCGCCGCTGAATTTGATTATTTACACTTAATGAGCATATGCACATTCTGTTTGTTTTTGTGCATATTACATAGTACATGCCATAAAATTTCTTCGTCTAGATTGTTTCATGCAATGTATTTGTTCAACATATTGGCTACAATCTGCTTCGAGGCATCCTGGTTGGAGTAGAGGTTATTTAGGACAGTACAAAAAACCACCCTAAAGATTTCTATGACCAAGCACAACCTGTAATAAAATTGGAGTTGAAATTAATATTTGATTTGTTGTTCCTCATAATGTCCACTGATGGTATGTATAAATACATTTTCAAGTATGTGAGGAAATGTTTTGATTTCACCAGATAAAAAATGGAGTGTAATGCTGGATCATCTGATTCACTAAGTGAACCATTCAATGAAATAGGTAATCATCTAGAATGTTTCTATATTTCACCAATTGAGGTTGTTTGGCGCTTGCCGAAGAGAATGGAGATTCATTCAGTATCTAGGTTCTCCCAAATGTTATATCACGAAGAAAAGCATCTCAGTTCATAATGCGCCAATGTTGCCATCTGCAAAGGTTAGACAGTTTCTATTAATGCAAAGAGTATCTTCTTTTTCCTAATTTCAACAATAAATGAACCTTAACCATGAAGTATTTCCAGCCATCTCCAACCAAAGAAAAGATGATCCACCCATCTTCAAAAAGTATCAAGAGGTTTGCCATCAATCACAAATAAGAAGTTACAAGCTCTATCTAAACATTGATGACCCAACTTTTGCTATTTACAGTGCGATCATCAAAGGACCAAAGGACTCAAACAACATTACAACTCCCTCTTGCCAACCTGTGGCTATTGTCACCGAGAAAAAACAAATTATGTAGTACTTTTGAAATTCTCAATTTAACTAACTCAATCAGTTCAGATTGAACATGAAATTTAAATGACCATTTTTCTCAGGTACTCTTTAGATAAAAGGAGCATTCAACTTACAGAAGGTGAAACCACCAACATAACATCATTAAGATGCATGCAAGCATCAAAATAAAGTTGCAAGAATAATGTTGTTTTCCAACAACATGCAGGACATCGTCAAGATGCATGCAACAACCTACCAGGTGCACATCCTTTCTACCTATACTTAGTATATATGTTCCAGTTCCAGTGACGTGTGGTACAGACATAAGTAAATGCCATGTCAAATTTTTGGGTGAAATTCTATCTGAAATCTTGATGGCTCTGTTAGAAAAAAAACCCATTTCATCATTGTTTAAATATTTTTTAATGCAGCAATTATATTCTACAAAATCCCGCAGCAACGCGCGGGGTATCATCTAGTTGCACTAGCACTAGCACCCATATCACCTAATCCATGATTACAATGATCTCCTATTTTAACAGAAATAACAGGCATGCCTACCACAGGTCTATGTATCTTAGTATCTGGTCTAGAAATATTAGCAGTCTCACCACAGAAATAAATAACATGCCCATCTAAATCATCATCCAAGAGATCTTTAACCATAGCAATACTAGGTTCAACCTTGATTTGCTCAGGAGGTGTATAAGTCCTAATATTACTCTTACGAACAACAGCCGAAGTTTTAGCATGATCCTTTATCCTAATAGGAAAAGGAGGTTTCTCAACATAAGTAGTAGGAACAATAGGATCACTATAGGTAACAGTCTTTTCTTCAACTGTAATAGGTGCAACTACTTTTACATCAACGGGAGGATTATATTTAAACCATTTCTCCTTAGGGAGATCAACGTGAGTAGCAAAAGAATCACAGAAAGAAGCTACTATCTCAGAGTCAAGTCCATACTTAGCGCTAAATCCACGAAAAGCATCGGTATCCATAAAATATTTAACACAATCAAATTTAGGTGTCATACCTAACTACTTACCATCGTCGGAACCCCAATCTTCAGCGTTGCATTTAATTCTTTCCAATAAGTCCCATTTGAAATCAATAGTCTTCAGCATATAAGAACCAACACAGGAAGTATCGAGCAGGTTGCGATCATTGAGAGAAAGCCGAGCATAAAAAATTTGAATAATCATTTCTCTGGAGAGCTCATGATTGGGGCATGAATATAACATTTATTTGAGCCTCCCCCAAGCTTGAGAGATGCTTTCTCCTTCACGAGGCCAGCAATTATATATGTAATTACGATCATGATGAACAAGATGCATAGGATAGAACTTCTGGTGAAATTCCAAGTTCAATCGTTTATAATTCAAAGACCTCGTATCATCACATAGCCTATACCATGTCAATGCATCTCCCTTCAATGATAAAGGGAAGACCTTCCATTTGACAACATCATCGGGAATACCTGCAAGCTTAAATAATCCACAAACTTCATCCAGAAAGATAAGGTGTAAATCGGGATGCAATGTTCCATCTCCTGCAAATGGATTAGCTAGCAGTTTCTCTATCATACCCGTAGGAATCTCAAAGTAAATATTTTCAAAAAGTTCAGTAGGTTGAGGAGCAACTATTTGCTCTTCTGGTCAGGGTGAAGATACCCCGAAGAAGCCCCTCAAAGGATTAGTTTCCATAGTGACAAGTAACAGAAAATTTCAGCACACTATATAAATGTTTCCTTACCAAGTTCCACTCACCAAAAGCGCCACACTCCCCGGCGACGGCGCCAGAAAAGAGTCTTGATGACCCACAAGTGTAAGGGATCTATCGTAGTCCTTTCGATAAGTAAGAGTGTCGAACCCAACGAGGAGCAGAAGGAAATGATAAGCGGTTTTCAGTAAGGTCTTCTCTACAAGCACTAAAATTGTAGGTAATAGATAGTTTTGTGATAAGATAAGTTATAACGAGTAACAAGTAAATAAATTAAATAAAGTGCAGCAAGGTGGCCCAATCCTTTTTGTAGCAAAGGATAAGCCTGGAAAATTTCTTATAATGAGAAAAGAGCTCCCGAGGACACATGAGAATTATCGTCAAGCTAGTTTTCATCACTCTATGATTCGCGTTCGGTACTTTGATAATTTGATATGTGGGTGGACCGGTGCTTGGGTACTGCCCTTACTTGGACAAGCATCCCACTTATGATTAACCTCTATTGCAAGCATCCACAACTACATAAGAAGTATTAAGGTAAACCTAACCACATCATTAAACATATGGATCCAAATCAGCCCCTAACGAAGCAACACATAAACTAGGGTTTAAGCTTCTGTCATTCTAGCAACCCATCATCTACTTATTACTTCTCAATGCCTTCCTCTAGGCCCAAATAATGGTGAAGTGTCATGTAGTCGACGTTCACATAACACCACTAGAGGAAAGAAAACATACATCTCATCAAAATATCGAACGAATACCAAATTCACATGACTACTAATAGCGAGACTTCACCCATGTCCTCGGGAACAAACGTAACTACTCACAAAGCATATTCATGTTCATAGTCAGAGGAGTAATAATAGGCATTAAGGATCTGATCATATGATCTTCCACCAAGTAAACCAATTAGCATCAACTACAAGGAGTAATCAACACTACTAGCAACCCACATGTACCAATTTGTGGTTTGGATATCAGATTGGATACAAGGGATGAACTAGGGTTTTGAGAGGAGATGGTGCTGGTGAAGATGTTGATGGAGATTGGCCCCCTCCCGACGAGAGGATCGTTAGTGATGACGATGGTGATGATTTCCCCCTCCCGGAGGGAAGTGTCCCTGGCAGAACAGCTCTGCCGGAGCTCTAGAATGGTTCTGCCAAGGTTCCACCTCGTGGCAGCGGAGTTTCGTCCCGTTAGCTTGCCCACGATTTTTCCAGGGTAAAAGCCTTCATATAGCAAAAGATGGACACCGGAGGGCCACCAGGGGGCCCAGGAGACAGGGGGCACGCCCAGTAGGGGTGGGCGCGCCCCCCACCCTCCTGGCCAGGGTGTGGGCCCCTTGAGGTGTTTCTTCCGCTCAATAATTCTTATTAATTCCAAAACTAAGTTTCGTGGAGTTTCAGGATTTTTGGAGCAGTGCAGAATAGGTTTCCAATGTTTGCTCCTTTTCCAGTCAGAATTCCAGCTGCCGGCATTCCCCCTCTTCGTGGTAAACCTAGTGAAATAAGAGAGAATAGCCATAAGTATTGAGATATAATGTGTAATAACAGCCCATAATGCAATAAATATTGATATAAAAGAACGATGCAAAATGGACATATCAATAGGGCGGAAAAGATTGTATGTATGTGGACGAGAGAGTAGGAGACAAATCTAATGAGACAAACAGAGAGAGAGAGAGAGAGAGATAGAGAGAGAGGAAGAGAGAGGAAGAAGTTAGGTCTATGAGAAATATGAAGACATGTAATATACGTGAGATGCGTGTGCATCCAGATTCTGTACACGTGTAAGGAGAAGAGACAACAGGTTTGATGAGAGAGATGGAAAAACATGGACGAGAGGAGAAAGATCTCGTGGGTTGAGGGATTGATAATTTTGTGCGGGGGAGAGAGGGATTGGTAATTTTGTGCGGGAGAGAGAGGGTGGGGGGAGGAGTCAGTCAACTGTCGTCACATCATCCTGCTTCCAAATGGCTCCGCATTCTCTAGCGCGGTGTGGTCGCCGGCTTCGATCTCCTCGATGCCCTCTTTGAAGATTGAGGTGTTGTGCATGCTGGGGTGCAGAGAATCACAAGCGAGAGTGGTCGCCATATAACCTTGGATGGGGATGAATTGTGTGCTTGAGGGACCGTGTGCGTGTGTGCGGTGTGTGTGTGTGTGTGTGTGTGTGTGTGTCAGATATTGAGAGAAAACGAACCTATGGAGAGAAATGTGTGTGTATGTGACGGAAAGCTACATGTTAAACAGGGTTTTCATGAGGAGATTTTGCGTGCGAGATAGAGACCTATGTGCGGGCATTGAGGTGGGCATGGGCCAGGTGAGGGTGTCAAAATGTGTGCGTTGATGCATGTGTTACATGCGATCGTGCGAGGGACGGATGAATCGAGAGAGATGGTTGTTGTGTTACGGATGCTCCTCTCTCTCTCTCTCTCACACACACACACACACGCACACACACACACACACAAGTAAAATCGAAGACCGTTCTCTCATGTATACACAATGTATCAGCATCTGTCTATGTCTCACTCATGCATGATCATTTGCACATTCACACCTTTCTATGTCTCTATCACACGCACACCATCTCCACATTTCCCTTCCGCCACAACACAAATATGGACACATACACACGCTCTCTCTCAGTCACACACACAAAATCAGTATTAAAAAGAACTAGGGCGCACCTAAGACGTCAAAATCCAAATAAACACGAACTGACGCTAAATTCAAATATATGGAAATATTGTAGCGTCAAGAACTTTTCCAAGAAAAAAAAGTTGAGTAATATTCGGGGATTGTTTTCACACACACAAAAAGGTTCGGTGGATGTCGTTCGAGCGCGACATGGTGACGCACCATTCGATCGACCACGCGGCCGCGGTTCATGCGCTTGCACAAGATTCCATATCGTGGCTGTGGTAACTAATATAAGCGCTGCCTTAGTCTAATGTTTACGTTTACTAGTACGGTTTTCTTTTAAGTTTGACCAACCCTATATAAAACTAAACTAAGCTCCCATACATGCACTCATCAATATGCTGTCGCTGCCGTTGCGCATGCTGGCGCCCACCTACTCTGGCCAACAATTTCTCGCCCATCACCGCTGTGTTGCCACTATCCCTGTGCCATGAAGCCGAAGGCTCGCCCGCTCATGTCATCTGCAGTCCCTCTTCGCGATGCCACAACGCTGCCAAGCACGGGAGCAGCTGGTGGAGCCACGTCTATGCAGGCAGCGTACAAAGAGGAGGACATGTGCGTGCTCCAGCACACCGGCGAGGAGGAACTAGCGTGTCATTGTCGTCTCTGCCCGCGCGGAGGAGGTGTGCATGGTGGCTGTCGCGGCGGAAGTCGGTCGCGCCCGCGCCGAGCCCGTAAACCGGGTGCGGACGCGGAATCTACCTTCGAGACCTTGAAGGCCACATGGATCCTGCAATCTGAAGGAGCAGTTTGGACCAGTCGACTCTTGTGAGCGGTTGGATGCAACATGGATGGCTAGAGGGGCTTCTTTAACTTCCAAAATTGATGCACGGTTCATCTTCTCAGCCCGCCACACGCCTAACCGCCTACCACCACCCCGCCCCGCCCTCCCCTGAACCGCCTGCCACCGCCAAGCTCCCCCACCCCCACCATCCATTTAATCCCAAGCATGATCCATTTTTCCGGTGAACTGCATTCCACACCCAACACTCATCAGGTAGATTATGGGCACCCTGCTACCCTAATATAGATACTGGGGTAGCTTCCCTGCCATCCACTTCCTTCGCTCCGTCGAACTTCTTTCACAAATTGACTGACCCAAATTATACTACTAGTACGAATGTATTAAGTACAGTAGGAACACGAAGATATGAGCAGTAGTACCAACTGCAAGAAGAACAGTAGTAAGACATAGTACTAGTACTACTGTACGCACCAAAGAGTTCAAATAACGAGAAAGAACATAAACTTCAAATAACGAGAAAGAGCATAAACATAGTTCTGCCAGGGGCTCAACACAACACACCCCTAAAAATAAACTAAGCAACTAGTCCGCTTGACACTGCAGTAGAACCAGCATGAGCGACGGTACTGCCACCTTACTCAGAGTCCGAGTCCACCTCCTCGACTTCATCCTCGTCCCTCTTCTTCTTCCCCTTCGCCAACGCTTCTTTGCTTGAACTAGACACTGGGCTGTGCTTCTTCATCCAACCCTTGTAGATATTTAAACAAAGGTAGGCATCCATTGTTGCGTACAGGATGTGATATTCATCTAATGTCTTCGACTCCCATGCATGATGAAACTGGTGGTGAGGTTTCTTCAGTTTAGCGTACGAAGGATCAATCATTGCTGCTACCAGGGTCAGGATTGAAGGTTGAGAGGAGGACACCAGGCTTGCCTTCTGGAGATCAAAGGGTTGGCCTGCAACGAGGCCTATCCAACCCAGGACATTGATGTCGTTCCTAAAGTCTACAGTAACGAATTTCACTCTTTCGTCCTTGAGGAAGTTCTTAAAATCCTGGCACTCAACGCCGGCATGGCATATGTGGTAGACCAAGCACACGTCATGTACGCAAACCTGGATCACGGCGAGCTTCTTCTTCTCTGCCTCCTTTAGAATCTTCTCTCTTTCTAGGACTGTGGTGTACTCAACATCTAGCCCAGCGACCCACTCATCCTTTTGAACGGTTGAACATGCGTAGGAAGCAAGCAAGGCATGCTTTCACCATCGTGGATCCACGTGTGTAGATGACGATGAACTCATTGTCGGTGTACAAAAGTAGGGGCTCTGCTTTTGACCCCTTTACTTGTGCACGTTTAGTCAGAGCCCCCCGCCACGACCACGCATAAACAGGGCAAGAAAGGGAAGCCAGAGAGAAGCCGAAGCCACAAGGCAAACAGAGCATCGACAAGAACCAAGGCCACAAAGGTCAGATAGGCGTAGCAGGTTTCCCCGGCAAGGACCCTTGCTGGGGAAGCTCGCCCACGCCAGCCGAAGTGAGCCACCCTTGAGCCCACCAATGCTCGACAAACACATTGGGACAAGGCTCGGGAGGCACCTCTGTGGTGGCATGCATATCTTTGTGAAGACAAATAATAGACAAGATCAAATGAGGATAGGAAGGCAACCATCCTCACCGAAGAAACCCACAAGACCCCCGGCAATATCCTTGTCGGGGAGGCCAGCGCGCCACGACAAGACCCTTGCCGGGCCACCCGGCAAGACCCTTGCCAGGCCACCCGACAAGGCCCTCGCCAAGCGCACCGGCAGGGCCACTGCCAGGCCCGCCAGCAAAGTCTTCGCCGCTCTTCGCATGCAACTGCCGACCTAGCCAGCTGGGCAGGCACCTGCGTGGCAACATGCAGCTCTTCGTGGAGACTCCACCACCGCGCCACCTCAGCTGCCTGCCTGCCTACATGGCACTGCATGCACCGCTGGCCATGGCGCGTGTCGAAGCTTGAAGGAGCAACGACGGACGGGACGGGCCTCACCCCCATCACCTAAGCCTCGCATTAAATGCGCTTTGTCTTGTAATACAAGAAATAAGCTCGTAACGCTGTAGCACTTTCCACCTCCTGTGTGCCACTATGGCAGCCCCTTTCGTCTATAAAAGGAGGCCCATGGCACACGGGAGAAGGATTCAGCTCTTTCGAACCTCGCAGCACCTAGAGCTAGTTCGAAAGCTCAAGAACACTAATACATGCACCAAAGCAGGATCGTAGGGTTTTACGCATCTTCGCGGCCCGAACCTGGGTCAATCCCCCTTTGTGTCGTTTGCTAGTCCTGCTCTCCTCACGATCCCCGCGCCCCACAACCGTAGAAGGGATTCCAGTGATCCCATAGGTGTCGTCTTCCACCGACTTCATTGGCGCGCCAGGTAGGGGGATGCAATCGTGAGGATCTCGCCTAGCAGTCGACCTAGCTGTTCTTCATCGCCACGGTTCCGGCCAAGAAGGAGGCGCTGCCCGTTGGCATGAAGGACGCCGAGGCGGCGACGAGAGAGCTAAGTCATGCTAAATTTTAAGTTTCCCCCCTTAAATATAAGGTTATCACCCTTGACAGTTGGGCCTATGTATGGGAAGCATGTACGCAGAGGGGCCCTCTTGCGATCAGCAACGCCCTTGTTCTGTTTCGAGTCCGCTCAACAGTTCAAGCGGCAGCGTCGTGAGCGGCAGGGTAGCCTTCCGCCATCGGGAACACTCTTGGTTCTGACTCGAGTCAAGCTCGACAGATTGAGCAGCCACGCCAAGGGCGGTGATAACCCACAAGTGTAGGGGATCGCAACAGTTTTCGATAAGTAAGAGTGTCGAACCCAACAAGGAGCTAAAGGTAGAATAAATATTCCCTCAAGTTCTATCGACCACCAATACAACTCTACGCACGCTTGAAGTTCGCTTTACCTAGAACAAGTATGAAACTAGAAGTACTTTGTAGGTGTGATAGGATAGGCTTGCAAGATAATAAAGAACACGTAAATAAAAGCTAGGGGCTGTTCAGATAAAGATGCAAATAAAGTAAATAAAACGAGCGTGGAAAAGTGATGGTAGGAGTTGTGAAATTGTCCCTAAGCAATTGACTACATTAATAGACCGATAATCACTATTGCAATTCTATTTGAGGGAAATACATAAGCTAACATACTTTCTCTTCTTGGATCATATGCACTTATGATTGGAACTCTAGCAAGCATCCGCAACTACTAAAGATCATTAAGGTATTACCCAACCATAGCATTAAAGCATCAAGTCCCCTTTATCCCATGCGCAAACAACCTACTTACTCGGGTCTATGCTTCTGTCACTCATGCCACCCACCATAAGCAAATCATGAACATATTGCAAACCCTACAGCGCGAATCCCTCATGCTTGCACGACACGGAGAGCACCATAGGATAGCACCAATAATAAAACATGCAACTCAAACCAATCATAGCAATTCATCAATCACCGATAGGACGACAAAAATCTACTCAGACATCATAGGATGGCAACACATCATTGGATAACAATATGAAGCATAAAGCACCATGTTCAAGTAGAGGGTACAGCGGGATGCGGGAGAATGGTGTAACGCCCCTGATACAACTTTCCATATTCGTAACTCCAACTCTTGCCTTTTCTGGAGATGTGATATGATATTTCCTCCGTGGTTGGGTTTTGTCTGTTGTTTTGCATTTTGTTGTTGTTATGCATCTCATCTCATAGCATCATGCGCATTGCATCGGCATCGTTTTTATAAAACTTGCATCCGTTCGGGTTTCCCCGGTCCTCTCCGTTGTCCGTTCAGAGTCCAGACACACTCGCACGCGCCCGCGACACCTCCAAAATATTATTTTATAAGTGGCATAAAAATGTTCTCGGAATGGGTTGCAACTTGTCGTGCGGTCTTATTATAGTGTAGACAGAGCGCCTGCCAAGTTTCGTTGCATTCGGAGTCCGTTTGACTGCCCAACCGTTTAATGTAACCGCGATATAGTTGGTATATTCGTCAGACGTTTCGGTCTCCGAAACCATTGCCGGGCTGCATTTCTCCCCTCTCCTCTAAGCCCAACCCTCTCGTCACAGCCCACCTAGGCCTGCCTAACCCCCCTCGCATCCGGAACCGCCCGATCGAGATCAGAGGGTTCGAAAACCCCCCTAGACCAAACCCTAGCCAAAAACTGCTATTTAAACCCCCTCCCCTTGCCATTTTGGGCATCCCTAGCCTTCCACCTACTCCTAGCCACCTCCCACCTCCATTTCCGCGCCACCCGCTCCAGCTCCGCCACTTGGCGCCGCTGCCGGCGTGCCCCGAGCCAACTAGGGGCCGCCACGTCGCCTCCTTGCGCTCTCCCCCACGCCTCCAGCCGCGCGGGCCCTGTGAAGCCCATCCGTGGCCCGCCCCGGGCCGATCTGGGCCCGAGGCGCCCGCGCCGCGCCGCCGCCCACCCTGGTGCTCGCCTCCTCCCCGACCTCCAGCGCTCCGCCGCCGCTTCGTTCGCCCGCGACCTCCCCTCCGGCCAGAGCTCGGCGGAGACGAATCCCCGCGTTGCCGGAGTTCGCTGAGCTCCGTACAGGCAGTGCCCCGCGCCTCCTCCCATATTTTCTCCCATGCTCTTCCTCTCCCCTAAGCCCTGCGCCGCCGCCGTTTTGCAGGAGCCGCCGTCGAGCTCGTTGTCGGCCACCTCGGCCTCGCCCGTCGCCGGATCCGAGCTTCCCACGCTCAGATCCGCTCGCCCCGACCGGATCCGCGCCCCCAGCTCCCCCCCACGCCTCGCAGGACCTCCTCCCCTCGCCCGGAGTGGCCCTCGTCGCTGTTGCCTGGCCGAGCCGCACCGCCCGCCCGATCTGCCGCTGCGCCCTCGCCCACGTGGGCCCCGGCCCCGCATCCGGTCCAGCAGGCCGGCCCCGCGCGCCCTGCCGGCCTCCCCCCTCCTCTGCAGATGGGCCAAGCCCATGGGTGAGCTCCCCACAGCCCCTCCTGTTCAGCCCCGCAGTGCACCAGATTCGGCCCGTTCATGTTTTTTCAGATTCTGCGAATTTAGCATTATTCCAGTGTTTAACGAATTTGCAGAAAAACCCCTGTTATTCATGCATTTAATAACTCATGAACCGTGCATCATATTAAAATGTTTTATATATGTAAAATGCTCAGAAAATTGTGTAGATTAATAATATGCCACTTTCATCTATGTTAAAAATGTTTAACATGCTGTTTGTGTTAATTTGCGAATATGCCATGTTAAAATGAATTATTTCATAACTAAATTATTGTAGCTCCGAATTTAATAAACTTTATATGTAAATGTGGTGGAAAAATGCCTAGTTTAACATGGTCCACTTTATGTTGCTGTTTAACAACATTAAAATTGTGTTTAGGGCAGAACAGTAGCTAATTCATAATTTGCACATGGGGATTTTCTGGAATTGTTTTTTGTTGTTCCGGCCTCATTTAAACTTGCTTAGATAGGTAGTTTCTTCATGCTTCACCTCTTGCCATGTTTAACAACATTTAATATTGTTGGGTACAAAACGAGAGAGAACTAAATAATTGATGTGGTGTTTCGTCAATATGCAACTCGTTGCATATTGAGCTCCACTTAATTGGTAGTATTGGTTGTTGCACTTTGCCATGCCATGCCTTATTAAACCGGACATGCATCATACTTGTTTGTGCATCATGCCATGTTTATGCTTGTGCATTTACCATGTTGTTTGTTTCTTTCTGGTGTTGCTTCTTAGTTCCGGTAATGTTGCGATTGTGAGGATTCGTTCGACTACGTCTGTTCGCCTTCTTCATGGACTCGTTCTTCTTCCTAGCGGGATTTCAGGCAAGATGACCGCTACCCTGGATCTCACTACTATCATTGCTATGCTAATTTCTTCGTTCTATCGCTATGTTGCGCTACCTATCACCTGTTTATTCAAGCCTCCCATATTGCCATGAACCTCTAACCTTTGACACCTTTCCTATGCAAACCGTTGCTTGGCTATGTTACCGCTTTTGCTCAGCCCCTCTTATAGCGTTGCTAGTTGCAGGTGAAGTTGAAGATTTCTCCATGGTGGACAGGATTTTGGTTGGGATATCACAATATCTCTTATATTATTAATGCATCTATATACTTGGTAAAGGGTGGAAGGCTTGGCCTTTTGCCTAGTGTTTTGTTCCACTCTTGCCGCCCTAGTTTCCGTCATACCGGTGTTATGTTCCCGGATTTTGCGTTCCTTACGCGGTCGGGTGATTTATGGGACCCCTTGACAGTTCGCTTTGAATAAAACTCCTCCAGCAAGGCCCAACCTTGGTTTTACCATTTGCCTCACCACCACCTACCCTTTCCCTTGGGTCGGCCAACCCAAGGGTCATCTTTATTATAGCCCCCCCCGGGCCAGTGCTTGTCTAAGTGTTGGTCCGAACTAGAGCCCTTGCAGGGCCCCCTCAGGGAAACTTGAGGTCTGGTTTTAGTTGTACGGATTGCTCATCCGGTGTTGCCCTGAGAACGAGATATGTGCAGCTCCTATCGGGATTGTCGGCGCATCGGGCGGCTTTGATGTTCTTGTTTTACCATTGTCAAAATGTCTTGTAAACCGGGATTCCGAGTCTGATCGGGTCTTCCTGGGAGAAGGTCTATTCCTTCGTTGATCACGAGAGCTTGTCATGGGCTAAGTTGGGACACCCCTGCAGGGTATAATCTTTCGAAATCCGTGCCTGCGATTATAGGCAGATGGGAATTTGTTAATGTCCGGTTGTAGATAACTTGACACCAGATCCGAATTAAAACACATCAACCGCATGTGTATCCGTGATGGTCTCTTTTCGGCGGAGTCTTGAAAGTGAACACAGTCTTTGGGTTATGTTTGATGTAAGTAGGAGTTCAGGATCACTTCTTGATCATTGCTAGTTCACGACTGTTCCGCTTCCTCTCTTCTCGCTCTTATTTGCGTATGTTAGCCACCATATATGCTTAGTCGCTGCTGCAGCCTCACCACTTTACCCCTTCCTTTCCCTTTAAGCTTTGCTAGTCTTGATACCCATGGTAATGGGATTGCTGAGTCCTCGTGGCTCACAGATTACTACAACAACAGTTGCAGGTACAGGTTTTGCGATGATCATGACGCGAGAGCGATTCTTGCTTGCGTTCAGTTCTTCTTCTGCTTCTTCAATCAGGGATAGGTTCTAGGTCGGCAACCTGGGCTAGCAGGGTGGACGTCGTTTGAGTTTCTGTTTGTGTTTCATCCGTAGTTGGATGATGCTCTATGTATTGTGATGTTGTATTCGTGTGGCATTGTATGCCTTATGTATGTATCCCCATCTATTATGTAATGTTGATGTAATGATATCCACCTTGCAAAAGCGTTTTAATATGCGGGTTTATCCTTGGTGGGACCTTCGAGTTCCTTTTGGATAGGGTCGCATATTGGGCATGACAAGTTGGTATCAGAGCCTCGACCGACCATAGGAGCCCCCTTGTTTGTTGGCCGTTGTTGAGTCTAGAAAGAAAACTATTTTGAGTCTTAGGATTATATATATCGGAGAGTAGGATTCTTTTTACTCCTCAGCCCCTTCGTCGCTCTGGTGAGGTCTCCTGACGTAGATGTTTTGACTGTCCTCTTCTCAAATTTCACTACACAATTTTAGGATCACGCGGGTATCTTGGAATCGTTTCGATGGTTTTGTGACGAGAACATTGTTCTTGGTGCCTCCTGTCTATTTATGTGGCTTTGACCCGGGGAGTTGAGCTCCGAGGTGTTGTCGTCACAATTTTATCGTTGCAGTTCTGGAATACCTGAGTTTTGCCGACATCGAAAATCTCTTTTATGCAGTTGTTGGTGAGATAACCTCGACGTCACCCAGTACTGGGGAGTTCAGGAGTATTGCCATAACTCGTATAACGGATGCTTTTCGAAGGTTGAGGTACACGATTTCTGAAGGTTTCTTGGTTATGTGTTGACGGATGGATACAACTTGGATGTAGGTATTGTTAGTTTGGGTGAGATATATTGCTTCCCCTGTATCCCCCACACCAGATTGCATAACCAGAAAGTTTCGGGAGTTTATAGGTGGGAATTCAACTAGCTCTAGTTTTATCTTTCCAACAGACACATGATACGATATGGGATCTATCATATGTTTGTTTCCGGCTTATTCTACAAGCCAATCCTTTGTTTTGTTTTATTTGTGGTATTCGAGTTGCTTCGAGTCAAATGTTGAATCCATACCTTTCTTAAATGGTGTTCTCATATTTGTATGGGAGTGCTAATCCTTTTGATCATCGAGATTGTCATGTCAATTCTTTCCAACCGGTGTGCTTCTTTTCAAGTGGATCCGATCATTTCAACATTCGCAAGATCATCTCTCAGTTTCCCAATGTTGTTCGTTTCATTCGTCCTCAAGTTGCCTTTGTTTTCCCGCCCTCCCACCCTTTTTCTTCAAGGACTCAGATTTCTTAATCAAGTATCCATTTATTCATGTGAAGTTTCTCCATTTTTTTCCTGTCAATGTTCTTATCCGGTGATTTCCCAAGAAGATGCTCAACAGTTTTAAGTTCATCATTCTTCATTCTCGTATTCTTCTCCGGTGGATCCAATTCAAGCTTTCAGTGTTGATCATATTCCTTTCCTCGTGTCAAATGCTTTCTCATGCCGGTGCACCTCTCAATCACTCATCTCTCGCTTTCCATTTGTTCCGGTGTGCTGAAGATATCTCGGAAGATTCGTGTTATCATTCCTAATCTGTTTTAGATATCTCGAGGTTGTTATCTCTTTTGAGCCATTTAATTCAATCGATGCAATCCCCCCTTTCAATCAATCGTTCAACGGTGTATCTTTTGAGTGGGCCCTAACCCACAGATCTTTTTCCAGGATCTTACCTGACTCTTCTAATTCCCCCGGAGTTATTCTCAATTCATTTCAAAGGGTGACGTAAGAATGGATCCCATTAGTCAGATGCCTTTCCAAGATCGCTTTCAAATTCTTTTCATCGTTGATTCAACCTTTCTATTCTTCATTTCGGAGTATCTCAACAATTCATGGTGGTTCTCATCATATTTCTCAACATTTGAAGACCAAAGAAGTGTTTCCTCTAAATCTTGGTCCATTCTCTTCAAGATTCATGGTTCTAGCATGATGCCATCCTCTCATAATTGTTTTCAATTGTGAGAATTTTCTTTTTCATCCATCCGGAGCAATTCAAGAGTCTTTTCAGATTGATTCTCCGTATCCCATCATCTCAGAATTATTCATTCAAGCTTTCAGCTCTCGTTCTCCAAATCATACCGGTGCATCGTTCAAGTATTATCTAATCAGCTCGGGATCTCCGCGTTCACTTGTATCTAAATTCTCTCAAGTATCTTCGTTCATTTTCAAATTCTTCCTGGTGTTTCTTTATCTTTTCTTCGTTCATTTTCAATTCTTACGGTGGTTCATTCAAGAGTTCTCTTTTCTTGGTTATCATATCAAATCATTCGTTGTTTCCAAATTCCACCGGTGGTTCCTTGAAGACCTTCACAAGTTTGCGCCATATCTCTTTTAATCCTTTCTATGAGAATAAGTAGTATGCCAAATCCGTTGCTTGTCATCAATTTAAATTGGTGAAGGATAGGCATGACATAATTCTTATTCTTGTTTCATCCAAGTGATTAATTCCTTCTTCCGGAGATTGTTCATGATGAAGTAATTCTCGGTTCTAGTGTTTCATCTTTTCTTTTTCGGAGTTCTAAGTTTTCCGCATTATCTCGTCGCGAAGCTCCATCTAAATCATCGCAAGGCTTCACCTTGTGTTTTCAACTTCTCTTTCTTTTTATCATCCTTTCATTATCGGAGTTCTTCATGGAGGCTCTACATGGTGGTTCGTCAAGGATTCTATTCATTTTTCAATTGTTCTTCAAGTTTTCTCT
The DNA here is from genome assembly GCF_018294505.1 of Triticum aestivum. Taxonomy (NCBI): domain Eukaryota; kingdom Viridiplantae; phylum Streptophyta; class Magnoliopsida; order Poales; family Poaceae; genus Triticum; species Triticum aestivum. Next base: position 211,165,557 of record NC_057798.1, read on the forward strand.
CGAAGTTATGATCTGCTAAGCTTTACTCTAAAATAAACATGGTGCTCAACACATGTTTTGTTTTGAGGAGCTCAAGTATTCTTCATCTTGCATTCTGAAGTGCAATTCTTTCTACCTTATCTTTTGAGGTGGTGTTATGTCATTCTTGACAATTCGAGTTCGTGTTTGATGATTCACATGTTGTCAAGAATGAGGTATTTTAAACCCATCATTTTCTTCCTTGGAGTTATCTTGTGTCAGATTTCACCTAAAGCCTTTCCTTAAGGGTTGTTGCTATTTGTGGTAATTATGCATGACCCAAGCTTGCTCTTTATCCTCCTTGGTGGAAGAAGTTTTCATCTCTTCGTTGATCTCAAAGCAAGCAATTGATTTCGTTAGTGGCAGAATGTCACCTCATAGTCTTGAGATGTTTTTCATAAGCCCACTACAAACTTATTCTTTTCGTTGTTGATTTTCCAACTACTCCGTTCAATCCTTCTTTGCAAGGATGCTTTCCAAATTCAATTGTGGTAGGAGTTGTCATTTCCTTCTTCGTCCATTTATCCCAACAATCTAACTTCTATTCTTTCGTTCCGGAGGCATTGTGATGTTGTGCTCTTCACTCATCATCTCGAATTGTGAGGATCATGTTATTTTCGTGCTTATCCATTTAACCGGAGAGTTGTGTTCTCATTCAAGTTCTTTCATCTTATCAAGTTTTGCCTCTCTTTTCAACCTGAGTGCTGTCTGAAATCCTTCTCACCCATTATGCCATTCTTTCAATAGTTCCGGAGGCAGTGTGTTGTGTATTTCATCAAGTATAAGCTCATCTTGTCAAGTTCATGTTCAATTTCTTCCATTTACAGTCGGAGTGCTGTCAAAATTTTATCATTCTTATCTCGTTTCAACCAGAGTGGTTCCAATTCCTTCTTGTCCATTGTACTCGTTATTCATATATTTGCAACCTCCAAGGTTCGCATGGTGTTCCTTCTTTCTATTCTCTACCACAGTGCTCTCAATTGTGTTCAACTCCGTTGTGTTCTCTCTTTCAACTTTTCAACCTCTCAAGGTTCGTGGTTTCACTCGTTTGTTGAAGAAGCAACTTAGTTTACCTCTTCTCTTCCTCTTCCGTTTCTCTCCGGTGCCATCCTAGATCTCGGGACGAGATCCTCTCGTAGTGGTGGAGTGTTGTAACGCCCCGGATACAACTCTCCATATTCGTAACTCCAACTCTTGCTTTTTCCGGAGATGCGATATGATATTTCCTCCGTGGTTGGGTTTTGTCTGTTTGTTTTGCATTTTGTTCTCGTTATGCATCTTATCTCATAGCATCATGCGCATTGCATCGGCATCGTTTTTATAAAACTTGCATCCGTTCGGGTTTCCCCGGTCCTCTCCGTTGTCCGTTCGGAGTCCAGACACACTCGCACGCGCCCGCGGCACCTCCGAAATATTATTTTATAAGTGGCATAAAAATGTTCTCGGAATGGGTTGCAACTTGTCGTGCGGTCTTATTATAGTGTAGACAGAGCGCCTGCCAAGTTTCGTCGCATTCGGAGTCCGTTTGACTGCCCAACCGTTAAATATGTAACCGCGATATAGTCGGTATATTCGTCGGACGTTTCCGTCTCCGAAACCATTGCCGGGCTGCATTTCTCCCCTCTCCTCTCAGCCCAACCCTCTCGTCACAGCCCACCTAGGCCTGCCTAACCCCCCTCAAGTCCGGAACCGCCCGATCAAGATCAGAGGGTTCGAAAACCCCCCTAGACCAAACCCTAGCCAAAAACTGCTATTTAAACCCCCTCCCCTTGCCATTTTGGGTATCCCTAGCCTTCCACCTACTCCTATCCGCCTCCCACCTCCATTTCCGCGCCACCGGCTCCAGCTCCGCCACTTGGCGTCGCCTCCGGCGTGCTCCGAGCCAACCGGGGGCCGCCACGTCGCCTCCTTGCGCTCTCCCCCACGCCTCCAGCCGCGCGGGCCCTGTGAAGCCCATCTGCGGCCCGCCCCAGGCCGATCTGGGCTCGAGGCGCCCGCGCCGCGCCGCCGCCCGCCGTGGCGCTCGCCTCCTCCCCGACCTCCAGCGCTCCGTCGCCGCTCCGTTTGCCCGCGACCTCCCCTCCGGTCAGAGCTCGCCGGAGACGAATCCCCGCGTTGCCGGAGTTCGCCGAGCTCCCTCCAGGCAGTGCCCCGCGCCTCCTCCCGTATTTTCTCCCATGCTCTTCCTCTCCCCTAAGCCCTGCGCCGCTGCCGTTTTGCAGGAGCCACCGTCGAGCTCGTTGCCGGCCACCTCGGCCTCGCCCGTCGCCAGATCCGAGCTTCCCACGCTCAGATCCGCTCGTCCCCGACCGGATCCGCGCCCCCAGCTCCCTCCCGCGCCTCGCAGGACCTCCTCCCCTCGCCGGAGTGGCCCTCGTCGCCGTTGCCCGGCCGAGCCGCGCCGCCCGCCCTATCCGCCGCTGCGCCCTAGCCCACGTGGGCCCCGACCCCGCATCCGGTCCAACAGGCCGGCCCAGTGCGCCTTGCCGGCCTCCCCCCTCCTCTGCAGATGGGCCAAGCCCATGGGTGAGCTCCCCACAGCCCCTCCTGTTCAGCCCCGCAGTGCACCAGATTCGGCCCGTTCATGTTTTTTTTTCAGATTCTGCGAATTTAGCATTATTCTAGTGTTTAACGAATTTGTAGAAAACCCCATGTTCTTCATGCATTTAATAACTCATGAACCGTGCATCATATTAAAATGTTTTATATATGTAAAATGCTCAGAAAATTGTGTAGATTAATAATATGCCACTTTCATCTATGTTAAAAATGTTTAACATGTTGTTTGTGTTAATTTGCGAATATGCCATGTTAAAATGAATTATTTCATAACTAAATAACCATAGCTCCGAATTTAATAAACTTTATATGTAAATGGGGTGGAAAGTGCCTAGTTTAACATGGTCCACTTTATGTTGCTGTTTAACAACATTAAAATTGTGTTTATGGCAGAACAGTAGCTAATTCATAATTTGCACATGGGGATTTTCCGGAATTGTTGTTTGTTGTTCCGGCCTCATTTAAACTTGCTTAGATAGGTAGTTTCTTCATGCTTCACCTCTTGCCATGTTTAACAACATTTAATATTGTTGGGTACAAAACGAGAGAGAACTAAATAATTGATGTGGTGTGTCGTCAATATGTAACTCATTGCATATTGAGCTCTACTTAATTGGTAGTATTGGTTGTTGCACTTTGCCATGCCATGCCTTATTAAACCGAACATGCATCATACTTGTTTGTGCATCATGCCATGTTTATGCTTGTGCATTTACCATGTTGTTTGTTTCTTTCCGGTGTTGCTTCTTAGTTCCGGTAATGTTGCGATTGTGAGGATTCGTTCGACTACGTCTGTTGGTCTTCTTCATGGACTCGTTCTTCTTCCTAGCGGGATTTCAGGCAAGATGACCGCTACCCTGGATCTCACTACTATCATTGCTATGCTAGTTGCTTCGTTCTATCGCTATGCTGCGCTACCTATCACCTGTTTATCAAGCCATCCCAAATTGCCATGAACCTCTAACCTTTGACACCTTTCCTATGCAAACCGTTGTTTGGCTATGTTACCGCTTTTGCTCAGCCCCTCTTATAGCGTTGCTAGTTGCAGGTGAAGTTGAAGATTTCTCCATGGTGGACAGGATTTTGGTTGGGATATCACAATATCTCTTATATTATTAATGCATCTATATACTTGGTAAAGGGTAGAAGGCTTGGCCTTTTGCCTAGTGTTTTGTTCCACTCTTGCCGCCCTAGTTTCCGTCATACCGATGTTATGTTCCCGGATTTTGCGTTCCTTACGCGGTCGGGTGATTTATGGGACCCCCTTGACAGTTCGCTTTGAACAAAACTCCTCCAGCAAGGCCCAACCTTGGTTTTACCATTTGCCTCACCACCACCTACCCTTTCCCTTGGGTCGGTCAACCCAAGGGTCATCTTTATTATAGCCCCCCCCCCGGGCCAGTGCTTGTCTAAGTGTTGGTCCGAACTAGAGCCCTTTGCAGCGCCCCCTCAGGGAAACTTGAGGTCTGGTTTTAGTTGTACGGATTGCTCATCTGGTGTTGCCCTGAGAACAAGATATGTGCAGCTCCTATTGGGATTGTCAGCGCATCGGGCGGCTTTGCTGGTCTTGTTTTACCATTTTCGAAATGTCTTGTAAACCGGGATTCCGAGTCTGATCGGGTCTTCCTGGGAGAAGGTCTATTCCTTCGTTGATCGTGAGAGCTTGTCATGGGCTAAGTTGGGACACCCCTTCAGGTTATAATCTTTCGAAAGCCGTGCCTGCAGTTATAGGCAGATGGGAATTTGTTAATGTCTGGCTGTAGATAACTTGACATCAGATCCGAATTAAAACGCATCAACCGCGTGTGTATCCGTGATGGTCTCTTTTCGGCGGAGTCCGGAAAGTGAACACGGTCTTTGGGTTATGTTTGACATAAGTAGGAGTTCAGGATCACTTCTTGATCATTGCTAGTTCACGACCGTTCCGCTTGCTCTCTTCTCGCTCTTATTTGCGTATGTTAGCCACCATATATGCTTAGTCGCTGCTGCAGCCTCACCACTTTACCCCTTCCTTTCCCTTTAAGCTTTGCTAGTCTTGATACCCATGGTAATGGGATTGCTGAGTCCTCGTGGCTCACAGATTACTACAACAACAGTTGCAGGTACAGGTTTTGCGATGATCATGACGCAAGAGCAATTCTTGCTTGCGTTGAGTTCTTCTTCTGCTTCTTCGATCAGGGATAGGTTCCAGGTCGGCAGCCTGGGCTAGCAGGATGGATGTCGTTTGAGTTTCTGTTTGTGTTTCATCCGTAGTTGGATGATGCTCTATGTATTGTGATGTTGTATTCGTGTGGCATTGTATGCCTTATGTATGTATCCCCATCTATTATGTAATGTTGATGTAATGATATCCACCTTGCAAAAGCGTTTCAATATGCGGGTCTATCCTTGGTGGGACCATCGAGTTCCTTTTGGATAGGGTCGCATATTGGGCGTGACAAATGGACCGCTGAATATAGATGGGGCAAGGTGATGGAGATGTTGGTGAAGACGGCAGAGGTGTTGGTGAAGATCGCGGTGATGATGATGGCCCCCGGAGGCGTTCCAGCGCCACCAGAAGCAAGGGGGAGAGAGCCCCCTTCTTCTTCTTCTTCCTTGACCTCCTCCCTAGATGGGAGAAGGGTTTTCCCTCTGGTCCTTGGCTCCCATGGCGTGAGAGGGGCGAGAGCCCCTCCGAGAATGGATCTATCTCTCTGTTTCTGCCTTCCCAGATTCTACCCCTTCACTCTTTCTGAAATATCCGGAGATCCGTAACTCCGATTCGGGTGAATCTTTCACCCAGATTTTTCTCATAAAATTAGCTTTCTTGCGGCAAAAGAAGAGCGTCAATCGCCTTATGGGTGGCCCACGAGAGTCCAGGGCACGCCCAGGGGGGACGGCGCGCCCCCCTATCTCGTGGCCACCCCGGACACCGTTTCGCGTTGATTCTTCCTCCGGAAAATCCCAAATATTCCAAAATAATACTCCGTCCGTTTTTATCCCGTTTGGATTCTGTTTGATATGGGTTTTCTGCGAAACATAAAACATGCAACAGACAGGAACTAGCACTGGGCACTGGATCAATATGTTAGTACCAAAAATAATATAAAAAGTTGCCAAAAGTATATGAAAGTTGAATAATATTGGCATGGAACAATAAAAAAATATAGATATGAAGGAGACGTATCAGGCGGCAAGGTGGTTCGCCCGGCAACAAGCACACCCGGCAGGCTAATGAGGATCCGTCCTCAAAGCGCCACCTTGGGTTTACGTGCCGGCAAGCTTACCCAGTTGACGTGGGGAGGACATACAAAGAAAAATCGAACAGGAGAATAACATGCATAGTTTTAGGAGCACTGCAGAGTTATATTACAAAAATTTCCGCCGCGGTTCTAACTAAAGATAGCATCATCTTGGTCATGAACCTTTAGCGGCGATGGAGAACGGGGTGCCTAGTCCCGGCATTGGCCTTCCACCCTCTTGATCTTGTTGATGCGGCTGAGGATGGGCTGAATACGCTCGTTGAGCGCCGCGATGTCGGCATCCTCCGGCAAGCTCTTCAACACAGCTTCGAAATCAAGGTTTGGGTGCTAGTGCGTGATCTTGGTGAGCACCCTAGTCATGGTCCCCCGGCAGAGTATCCGGGATTCCTCGGCCATGGAGGCCACCCGGTTGGAGTGAAGCTGCTTCAGGGCACCGACGACCTTCTCAAAGTATATGGTCAGGTTGGCGTTGGGGCTCAGGCTCACTTCTGGGGCGTACCCCATCTCCGGCATCCCCATAATGGCCAACTGATTGGCGGCCGAGTTTGCAACGACGGCAAGGCGCCCGAGCCCGCGTTTCTCGCCCGCCTTGTAGTCCTTGAGTTGGTGGTCTCGTTCATCAGCAGCTGCTTCTCCGTCTCCAGCTCCTTGGTCAGGATCCCCTCCCGGGTTCTGGCCCCCGACAGCGCCTCCTCAAGCTCTCCCAGCTTCAGCTTAAGGTCTTTCATGGAGATGTTGGCTTCGAAGAGCTCTCCAGACTTGCTGATGACCTCGCCCTGCACCACCGTCAGAGCGCCGTTGAGCGTATGCTTCTCCTGGGCCAGCTTCAGAGCTTGCTCCTCCAGCTCCTTCACCCTGCCGGCGTGGGCCTGACCCTGGGTGTTGAGCGCCTCCTGATGCCTCCGCTCCACCTCTTGGGTCCGCTGCAGGACGAGCTTGTCCACCTCTTCTTCCTTGTCACGGAGCGTGGCGGCAAGCTTCTCCTCGCGCTCGGCAAGGTCCTCCTCCTGGGTCTTCAGGGCGGCCTTGTGCTGGGACCGGACGGCTTCGGGTTAATCTGCCAACTTCTTCGCCGTCTCCTGGGACTTCTCCATGTCGACTAGCTTCAGGGCAAGCTCCACCTCATGGTTGGCTAGCTCACCCTGGGCGGCCTTCAGCTCTTCCTGAGCCTGGCGTAACTAGTCCTGCGCCTCGGTGACGCGCCCCCCGAAGTCCTCCTCCATCTTCTCCACCACCGCCGTCCTGGACTTGGCCTTGTCCAGGCGAGCACGGTGGAGCGCCTGAAGCTTCTGGAAGCTGGCACTCATGGCTTGGAGCAGCTCCTCCTCCTGGGAGCCGGCGCCACCAACGCCTGGCTCATCAACAACCTCGAGCCCGGCGACGGCAAGCGTCTCCTCGTCGAACACCTCTCCCTCAAAGGGAGCCCTGGTGCTTAACGCGTCCAGGAGATGGACGAAGAGGTCGTCGCTCACCCTTAGGTACCTGCCGGAGCCAGAGGCAGCAGAGGAGGAAGGTAGGTCGTCGAACGCCACCTCCTCGGCAGCGGCCTTGCCGGCCCCCTCAACAGGCCCCTTGCTGGGCTCTTCGGCGGGCACCTGGGCGGCATCCTCGGCGGCGCCTCTGGCGCTCTCCTCGGCAGCAATCTTCTCCGCCTCTGCCGTGGCCTCCGCGGCGACATCCTTGATGGTGGTGTCAACGTCCTCTGAGGAGGGGTCTGGACGCCAAGAAAGAGATAGGGCAAAGCCAAGATCGAAAGCCAATGAGGGAAAGAGGAAAAGAAGAATGCAGGTAGAGGTGGAGAGCTAGCAGCTTACCCGTGCAGGGGAGGAAGCCCCTTCACTGCCAAGACTTGGCATCATGGCAAAGCCACCAGCGCTTGCGTTCTCCTCCCCCTCCTCCATGTGCACGGCCTCGGTGCTTGGTGTCCTTACCGGGGACGCCCCTAGGGGCGGTGTAGTTGACGGGGGTGGCACGATCCGAGAAGCCCTCTGTGGCTCCCTTTGGTGCTGCTCCTCTCCTGCATCCATGACACGGTTAATGTTGAAGCATCATGCTTGACGCACGTTGATAGAGGGTGGGTGATGGACTCACGCTGAGGGCTGGGCTGGGGCTGCTGTCCGGGCTGCTCGACAACACTAGTGGCGTACTGGAGGTGCCTGCCGGGGGCTGGCCACTCGCCGAAGTCCTGGCCCTCTTTTTCCTCTAGGCCAGCGTCTCCACATCCCTACAAGATGAAGACAAGTAAGCAACGCCATTGGGGGAGTGTAAGGAATGAGGGAGGGAAGCAGAGGCTTACTCTTCGTTCTCTTCCTCCTCCTCCTCTGTTGCTTTCCTCTTCTGCTCCGGGCTAGGAGGCCCAAGCGCTCTCTCCGGGCTGAGAGGCCCGAAGTCAAACAAGTCACCCCCAACCCCCGCGCCAATGTTTGCCGGCGAGGGGGGAGGCGATGTCATCCGGGCGCGCTTGGATGATGAAGAAGCAGATGTCCTCTTCTTTGACGCCACGGCTTTCGTCGTTTTCTTAATCACCACCACCCTCGTCTAGTGCACGGATGCTTCCTGGGCTTGTTGCAGCTGCACGGCCTGGTCGAGGCGGACCGGCTCGCCGGAGGTGGCCCGCCACAGGACCCGCCTTTTCCTGGTGATCGGGAGATCGGCAGTCATGGTTCTCCCCTCCTTGCCCTCCTCCGACAACGACCCGTCGGTGGCGTCTTCAACGAGGGGCGCCCCGGTGTCGGCGCCACTGCCTTCCCAGAGGCTGCTGCCCACCGGGTGAGCTCCCCCTCCTCCGCCTCTGTCGCGGCCTTGTCCACCACGCCGCCGACGCTGCCGGCCTCCCTGATGATCTTTGCCTCCTCCTCGGCAAGCCTCGCCTCCTCCACCTTGGCGACAATATAGTCCAGCTCCGCCGGGGAGGTGTCCTGGATGAGCCGCGGCTCGTTGGTGATGTATATCTCGTCAGAGTGTCGAAGAACTCTTGCACCACGAGCTCGTCCGGCTCGACCCAATTCGGGTCAAGGCCATGCGCGTTGAAGAGCGGCATCATGGCGATGATCTCGTTCCGGCGAGAGTTGTTGCTCAGCGGGACCACTCCCACCGACAACTTGAAAACAGGCACCTTGTCGACCTTGACGGCCTTCATGGCAGCCCTAGCAAGCTTGCTGGACCGCTCGACCTCGCCCGCGTCATCAACCTCGAGCTTGAAGATTCGCTGGCAAAGATGGGCGTGCTGCAGCACCGTTAGGTTGTTGTCGAGGCCGGACGGAGCCTCATGATGTCGGCGGCGTTCACGAAGAGCCAGGCCGGCCTCCCCTTGTCATGTAGAGGGGCGATCCGGCGGCGGGTGAAGTCCGCCCCGATCATCTCGAGGGTGAGCCCGGCCTGGGTAAGCTGAAGAATCCTGGTGGTGGCGATCGTGAGCTTCGTGTCACGCGCGTCGACGTCACCCCATTTGCCGCCACAGACCTGTGGCTTCTGGCGAACTTCGCAGCATGCTGGCGGGTCCTTCTCCTCAATCCAGCACCACCGGCCCTGCCATTCTTCCCACCTCTCCTTCGTGGCGCAATCCGGGTACGCCCCCTTGGCCGTCGGGATCCAGGAAACACAGCCAGCAATGGCGCCCCCTTTTTGGATCCGAGAGGAGAAATAATGGCGGAAGAGCACTGTGATGGGGTGCACCCCAACGAAGCGCTCGCAGAGATTGGCGAAGAGGGCCATGCACACCACGGCATTCGGAGTAAAATCCAGGAGGCGGAAGCCATAGGTGTGCATGATGTCCTTGAAGAAATCAGAGAAGGGGGGACAGAGCCCGCAAGAGAAATAGTCGATGAAGAAGGGGTACCGATGCGGGGAGGGCCCAGCGCTGGCAGGGACGACGGTCGTGGCCGGATGCCCCGTCTTCTCTCCCCCGTCTTCACGCCCCACAAATCCTTGAACATCCCCCGAAGCTCAGGCACGCCAACCGTCGAGGGGAAGTAGGCGGACTGCGCCCACCGCGCCACCAGCTCGCTCTCCGGCTGCTTCGACGCGCCGGCATCCTTCACCGCTCCCTTGCTCTTGGTGGACTTAGGCGCCATAGCGGCTGCGGGAGGCGAAAAAGCAGAGGATGGCGGAAGCACGACGGCGATGGGCGAAAGCAGAGAGGCTCGAGAATAAGGGGGCGGCGGTTCTGAGATTGGAGGAGGGCGCAGGGGAGAGGTAAAGTGAGCAGCACGCCCAAGGTTATTCCATTTTATGGGGAAGGCGCGGGCCGACTCCTTTCCCATTAACTGTGATACGACACATGTGTGCGGATGCTGTCCCACGCATGCCTCCCATGTCATGCATGCGCACGACCCCCACGTCGCGCGTTCAACACGGGTCGTGGGGAAGCGCAGCGGACGGGATAGTGGCCACGGTAAATATCCGCCCCAACTGCATGCGCACCGCTCTGGGCCTGGCCCAACAACGCGTTGCTCTTATGTGTGGCCCAGACCCGGGGCCTCCTGTCGTTGTACAAAAGTAGGGGCTCTGCTTTTCACCCCTTTACTTGTGCACGGGCAGTCAGAGCCTCCCGCCACGGCCACGCATAAACAGGGCAAGAAATGGAAGCCAGAGAGAAGCCGAAGCCACAAGGCAAACAGAGCACCAACAAGAACCAAGCCACAAAGATCAGATAGGCGTAGCAGGTTTCCCTGGCAAGGACCCTTGCCGGGGCATCTGGCCCACGCTAGCCGAAGTGAGCCACCCTTGAGCCCACCAACGCTCGACAAACACATTGGGACAAGGCTCGGGAGGCACCTCTGTGGTGGTATGCAAATCTTTGTGAAGACAAAGAATAGACAAGATCAAATGAGGATAGGAAGGCAACCATCCTCACCGAAGAAACCCGCAATATCCTTGCTGAGGAGGCCAGCGCGCCACGGCAAGACCCTTGCCGGGCCACCTGGCAAGACCCTTGCCGGGCCACCCGACAAGGCCCTCGCCAAGCGCACCGGTAGGGCCACTGCAAGGCCCGCGCCAGCCAAGTCTTCGCCGCCGTTCGCATGCAGTTGCCGACCCAGCCAGCTGGGTAGGCACCTGTGTGGCAACATGCAGCTCTTTGTGGAGACTCCACCACCGCGCCACCTTAGCTGCCTGCCTGCCGACATGGCACCGCATGCACCGCTGGCCAGGGCGCGTGTCGAAGCTTGAAGGAGCGGCGACGGACGGGACGGGCCTCGCCCCCATCCCCAATAAAGTAAAAGGACACCTAAGCCTAGCATTAAATGCGCTTTGTCCTATAATACCAGCGATAAGCTCGCGATGCTGTAGCATTTCCACCTGCTGTGTGCCACTGTGGCAACCCCTTTCATCCATAAAAGGAGGCCTATGGCACACGGGAGAAGGATTCGGCTCTTTCGAACCTCACAGTACCTAGAGCTAGATTGAAATCTCAAGAACATTAATACATCCACAAAAGCAGGATCGTAGGGTTTTACGCATCTTTGCGGCCCGAACCTGGGTAAATCGCCCTTTGTGTCATTTGCTAGTCCTGCTATCCTCACGATCCCCGCGCCCCGCAACCGTAGAAGGGATTCCAGTGATCCCATATGTGTCGTTTTCCACCGACATTCATGGCTCTAACCTGGTACTCAGCGGCGACCATGGAGATTGGGGAGGCCATGGATTTTTGAGGAGGGTTAGGATAAGTTGAACTGGTGTAATGTGAACGGACGGGACGACTGGGAGCAAACTATTGTAAGGTATTGTAGTAGTAGAAGACGGGGATGAGTAGGGCGTGCGAACAACGCGGGGTTGTTGGCTTGCCCGGTGGATAAACGACTGCAAGCCCCCAAAGAGTTCTCGAGTACTATGCGAGCCCACTGGATGTCATGTCTACTAGACCCATATCGTAGGCCTGACGGTATAGCTTCTGCCTGTTCGCACGCCATGCCGACATGTGGATGTAACTTCACTTAATTCCATCAACCGTCGCGCCTCCCACGACCCTTGCCTCCCTCGCGCGGTCGCGCCCTTTGAGAATTTGACCGGCTATACATGAGCAATTTTTTTTGCCTACCCCCATGCACGATACTCCCTCTGGTCCTTTTTACTTCCATCAATCGTTTGCAAAGTGTTTGACCAAATTTATACTAAAAATATCAATATCTACAATACTGATTATAATGAGTATAAGAACTATGTTTTATAATGAGTATAAAAATATTGATTTGACATTGTGAATGTTGATACATTTTTCTATAAGTTTGGTTAAAGTAGAGGTATACTGACTTCAGACAAAACTTAAATGCACAATCCAGACTAGTTCCTCCGTCCAGGTGCATGCCATGTCCTATCTAGTCATCACAACATGGTTAGATATTAGAGTACTACTACCTCCCTTCTAGTTTAAAGGGCTCGATTCAAAATTTTCACCTACTCTTAGCAAGATAGAGGCAGTGGAATAGTTTTTGTAGTCTACAAAAGTACTCAACTAATGCTGCCGTTCTTCACAAAAAAAATGTGTTTACCAATGCATTATCGCATTGCATGCATGCATGAACACTAGTTACTCGAATCCCCCTCTCTTTTTTAATTCTTTGCCACATCAGCATGTTTGCTATTCCCGTGTGCATGATACTAGCTAAGATACAACCATTATGGCCAGCCTTAATCATTGCATGGAATAAATTAGTGCACCTTGAAATATGAATATGTGTGGGGTGTGTATGTTTTTGACTTGGGACTATACCTTGCCCGACATGCAAGACGACTTATTATGCACCATTTCCCATACCTGCAGGAAGCCCGTTCGTCTCCAAATCTTTTCCTCTCCATGTGTGAAAACAATATGCCTGCTAGACTCTCCTTCTCCCTCTGGCCGTCCCACCACTCCACCCCGTGTGGAAAAAATCTGCATGCGTGACTCTCCTACCCCCGCGCTCGTCCAATCCGTTGTGACCAGCAATACTTCCACCCCTTCCCTCCCCGCAATTTACTCCAACAAATATGCCCACGTAGATGTTACGTTAATCACACAACATATCTTACGGGACGCTACTTCAGTTACTTAACTGCAGGTGCATTGTGTCACTGACATATGGGCCCAACAGGGGTCTGGCCCACATGTCAGTGACGCAACTGGACCTGCAGTTAAGTCAGTGTAGCTTAGTCCATATCTTACATAGGTGTGCCATTGCTCACTATAAATACTGTGCCTCCCATGGCATTCGCAAGAACGCTCATGTTCATCGCAATCTCCTCCCCCTCCCTCTCACATCAACCATCATGGCATCGCCCCTCCCAAGCCCTAGGGGCCCCTCGCTGCACCGTGCGGACGGTCACACGTTGCTGTTCCGTTCCTCGCTGCCACTAGTCGAGGAGGACATGCTGGCATTCCACTCCTCATCGCGACACGTCGAGGTGGACGCGTCGGCATTCCCAATCTCGCCAGCACGCACGTCAGAGGATGCGTCGGCTCCCCGCTACGAGGAGAAAGTCGCGCCGCCCGCCGAGCCCCCCAGTCTTGAGGAGCTTTGGAAATAAATGTATGTCGCCTTGTGGGAAGGTTTGCCTCCGACAGAGCATGCCAAAATATAGGTGGAGAAGAAGGCCTAGGAAGACAAGTGTGCCGTGGGGCAAGCTGCCTGGCAGGTCTATGTCGCGTCCGAGAGATTCAGGCGATTGGCACTTTGGCAGAATGCTCATGCGAGGGCCATGAGGGTGGCGGAGGACGCCCATGCCAAAGCCCTGAGTGCAGTCGGGCCCAAGTTCCTCATCTACACTTGGAGGTACGTGGTCCGGGTGCATGCTTCCAGCAAGGAGGAGTACCTATTGGCACCGGATCACCACACTGTTGAGATCGCGCTTGCCCGCCGGCAAGCCGCCAATTAGCACCTCACGAGTTGCGAGGCTGAGGAAGAGGCGTTGTGTCGGCGCGCTGGGAAACGACCGCGCACCAGGGCATTCATGGCATGCCGCAAGCGCTCGTGCGAGCACGTGGCTTTTAGTAGGAGTATAATTTAGTTTCGTAAGGCGATCTCATTAGTTTTGGAACGCAAATAATAAATCCCAAATGTTTGGGAATTATTAGTGTCCTTAATTAAGTATGTAAAAGGGAAAGTTTGGAAACCTTGTGTATCCGTGTGCCTTTTGTATGTACATGTATACATCACAAACTTTACTATATACAATCGCACTAAACACCTCTCTCTATATATGTTTGTAGACTGTGCTACTCCCTCCGTCCAGGTGAATAAGTCATCTTTGGTTGTGCACCATGACCAAGAAGGAGGGAAGACTTATACACCTAGACGGAGGGAGTACTACTATTACTTATTTACGTGCAAATGCACATTTTAACATTACGATGCCGTTTTTGTGAAAGTAGAAAAAGAACACTATACAAGCTTGTGAAACGATTCAATGCAAAACAAATGAAAAAATGCTTGTTTGATTGTTTACTTTTAGCTTCCTTCTCTGTGGTTATTTCTCTGTCGTACTTTGTACGGAGTATCTCACTGGTCGGAAAGGCATGCAAATTCCCAAACCGCTTCCTGCACCCTGAATTGATTTTTTTGCCTAACAAGTTGTGCCGTGCAATTGGAATTCCAACTTGAGTACTACTCCCTCCATTTTTATATACAAGGCCACAATAAAAATTACAATTTGCAACTATACAAGGCCACAAACACTAATCGAGACAAAATTGATGGTGTTTGCCTCGTACTAGCAAAGGAGGACATTAATTATCCCTTGCATGCATGTGAATGTGAGAAGGTTGTCTTGCATGCGCCTCATTAATCAACCAAAAAGAGTGAGAGCATTGGCTTGTTGTAGGTGGGACAGAAAAATATGCATTAATTAACACGACAAACAAGGAAACAACCTAGCTTGCAATATTGACTTAAGCACACATTTACTTTTCCCTTGATACCTGTAATATGTGTTTGTGGCCTTGTATACAAAAAGGAGGGAGTACTTGTGATGCCCCAAGACCGGAGCTTCAGATGCCTTACAGGGTTTCCGAGTTTCGCCGTGTGTTTTATTTGCTTTTTGCATTGCATCATGTCATCATGCCAGCATGCCATTTAATTTTTAAAACTCAACTAAATAAATTGCATAGATCTTTTGATCTATTTAAACCGAGGGAACTCACATGGTGACTTCTCTTTATAACATATCCTCCAATATTAGGGAGCTATATTAAATATTCCACTAATTCGGAATCACCCATAAACACACTTGCAAAATCATTTCGTTCCTTTTCTGCTTCAAGTTTGGTCTCCAACCTTGCCAAAAATTATTTCATCATTTTCCGGAGCTCCACCAAAAATTCGAACATTTTTGGACCTTCCCAAACCCTCACTTCCGTTCAAACCCATTTGAATTAAATTCAAATGAGTTTAAATTCAAATGAGTCTCGTCGTGCCTCTTTTCTATTTTTCCTGGATCGAGCTCATTTTTGCGAGTCCGGGAAAATTGTCTCCATGCGCAAATCCTTTCCCTAACCCTCTCTTTCTTTTTCTTCTCTTAAATTGTTTTCTGCTAAGAAAATATAAGAGAGAGAGACAGAAGACGGCCGCTTCCCCGCAGCCCATTTGACCCAAGGCTAAGCCGGCCCAAGGCCCAGCCGGCCCCCACTGTAACACTAGCCCCCCTCGATCGATCCCCATCTCTCGATCCTTCCTCCAGCGCCACCAACCTCCCTTGTCCTCATCCTAATCGCGCTGCCAGGGGAGAGCCGAACGCCCGATCCCCACCTCTCTCGCTCGTAGTCCCGCTCGGTCCCCCTCGTCTCTTCCTCCGTCCACTCTCTCCCTCGCGCCGCCACACGCAGGGATGAGGAGCCCCGACAACTGCTCCTCCTCTGCCATGGCCGCGCCTCCCTGCTGCCGAGGCCCCGCCGCCAAGTCCCGCCTGTGGCGTCCTGGCGAGCGCCGGGTCAAACGACAGCAGCTCCTCCTTGCCTCGTCCACGTCAACGGGAGCCGTGCCTTGGACCTATGCAACCTCGCCGGAGTGAGCTCGTCCCCGCCGCGCCAAGCCCCTCTCCATCGACCCCGCACGCCGTCGCAGAAACTTCGTCTCCGTTAGCCGGTGCAGCAGCGCCACCGCAGTACCGCCCCGACCTCCGCGACCAACGCCTCCACTACCTCCCCATCGCTACGCCAGCCTCCTGCATCGCGCCAAGTCCCAGAATCACGCCCCTGTTGCTGTTGACGCCAAGCCCAACGGTCACCGAGCGTGAAATTTGCCAAGTACCACCAAGTTCCTGATGGATGCGCCAAGTCCCCAGCGAGACCTGTTTTCATCAAGTTCGACTACACGGCTATGACCTCGGAGTTGGACCGCAAGCGCCAAGTACCCCACCGGCAAGACCACACGGACGCTCGAACGACTACAGGACCGGAACGCCTACTACATGGATACGCCAAGTTCTGCTTCGAACATGTACGGCTACACGACGACCCGCCGAGATCCCGTGAACGTCTACTTCCACTACCGCCGCCACCGTGTACGACTACTTCCTCTATCGACGCCATGCACAACTACTTCCACGATGTCCCGTGAACGCCTACTTCCTCTACACCGCTCCGAACTCGTTCCGCCCCGAATGCACGCTTCGAAGGTATAAACACCGAGGCGACCGCCCGTGAACGAATGCATGTGTTGTATGAGATGTACCATATGTTTGCAACATGTCCGAAGTGTCACTCGTTTCCATGCAGCCGTCCCGTGGGAACCCGGAAGCCGGGAGCACCCCACCATCCTTGCATGACACGCTCACGTCACACTTCTCGTTTGCATCGGTATCTCACTCGAGTTATCGGGACCAGAATGTTGCCGTGGCACCATTTTCGTTATCGTTGCCGAGGCACCCCTTTTGTTCCGCCATGGTGACCAGATGCTCCCTATCATGCTCATGTCAACATTTTCATAAAAATTGCATAAAACTTGCATATATCATCCGCATCATGATAACAACAATTAAAATGCTTAAAATTGTTGTTTGCCTTAATTGCTAAATGACATATGGGGATTTTCCGGAATTGTTGTTTGTTGTTTCCGGCCTCATTTAAACTTGCCTAAATATGTAGTTCAATTATGCTTCACCTCTTGCCATGTTTAACAACATTTAATATTGTTGTACCTAAACGAGAGAGAACTAAATAATTGTTGTGGTGTTCCGTCAATATGCAACTCGTTGCATATTGAGCTCCACTTAACTTGTAGTGTTGTTTGTTGCACTTTGCCATGCCATGCCTCTTTAAACCGGACATGCATCATACTTGATTGTGCATCATGCCATGATTATGCTTGTGTGTTTACCATGGTTGTTTGCTTCTTTCCGGTTTGCTTCTCTCGTTAGCTTCGGTTTCGTTCCGGAGTTGTGAGGATTCGTTCGACTACGTCCGTTTGTCTTCTTCATGGACTCGTTCTTCTTCCTATCGGGATTTCAGGCAAGATGACCATTACCCTTGATATCACTTCTATCTTTGCTTGCTAGTTGCTTCGTTCTATCGCTGTGCTGCGTTACCTATCACTTGTTTACCATGCCTCCCATATTGCCATGTCAGCCTCTAACCTTTTCACCCTTCCTAGCAAACCGTTGTTTGGCTATGTTACCGCTTTGCTCAGCCCCTCTTATAGCGTTGTTAGTTGCAGGTGAAGTTGAAGATTGCTCCATGATGGACAGGATTATGTTGGGATATCACAATATCTCTTTATTTAATTAATGCATCTATATACTTGGTAAAGGGTGGAAGACTCGGCCTTATGCTTGGTGTTTTGTTCCACTCTTGCCGCCCTAGTTTCCGTCATATCGGTATTATGTTCCCAGATTTTGCGTTCCTTACGCGGTTGGGTGATTTATGGGACCCCCTTGACAGTTCGCTTTGAATAAAACTCCTCCAGCAAGGCCCAACCCTGGTTTTAACATTTGCCTACCTAAGCCTTTTTCCCTTGGGTTCTGCAGACTCAAGGGTCATCTTTATTTACCACCACGGGCCAGTGCTCGTCGTGAGTGTTGGTCCAACCTGTCAACCACCGGTGGCCACCAGGGGCAACTCTGGGCTGGCCTACCGGAAGTTTGGACAATCGGGTGTGCCCTGAGAACGAGATATGTGCAGCTCCTATCGGGATTTGTTGGCACAGCGGGAGGCTTTGCTGGTCTTGTTTTACCATTGTCGAAATGTCTTGTAAACCGGGATTCCGAGTCTGACCGGGTCTTCCTGGGAGAAGGTCTATTCCTTCATTGATCGTGAGAGCTTGTGATGGGCTAAGTTGGGACACCCCTGCAGGGTATAATCTTTCGAAAGTCGTGCCTGCGGTTATAGGTAGATGGGAATTTGTTAATGTCCGGTTGTAGATAACTTGACACCAGATACGAATTAAAACGCATCAACCGCGTGTGTAGCCGTGATGGTCTCTTCTCGGCGGAGTCCGGGAAGTGAACACGGTTTTGGGTTATGTTTGACGTAAGTAGGAGTTCAGGATCACTTCTTGATCATTGCTAGCTTCACGAACGTTCCTCTTGCTCTCTTCTCGCTCTTATTTGCGTATGTTAGCCACCATATATGCTTAGTCGCTGCTGCAACCTCACCACTTTACCCCTTCCTTTCCCATAAGCTTAAATAGTCTTGATCTCGCGGGTTTTGAGATTGCTGAGTCCTCGTGACTCACCAGATACTATCACAACAGTTGCAGGTGCCGATGATACCAGTGCAGGTGATGCAACGAGCTCAGATGGGAGCTCAACGAAGATCTTAGTTGTTGCTATGTTTCGTTTCATGTTGATCAGTAGTGGAGCCCAGTTGGGACGATCGGGGATCTAGCAGTTGGGTTATCTTCTTTTCTTTTGGCTTCGTCCGTAGTCGGACTATGTGTGTACTCTGAATGATGTATGATTTATTATATGTTCATTGTGTGAAGTGGCGATTGTAAGCCAACTCTTTATCCCATTCTTGTTCATTACATGGGATTGTGTGAAGATGACCCTTCTTGCGACAAAACCACAATGCGGTTATGCCTCTAAGTCGTGCTTCGACACGTGGGAGATATAGCCGCATCGTGGGTGTTACAAGTTGGTAATCAGAGCCATCCCCGACTTAGGAGCCCCCTGCTTGATTGTTTGCTGGCGTTGTTGAGTCTAGAACAAAAATGTTTTGAGTCTTAGGATTATATATATCGGAGAGTAGGATTCTTTTTACTCCTCAGTCCCTTCGTCGCTCTGGTGAGGTCTCCTGACGTAGATGTTTTGACTTTCCTCTCCTCAAATTTCACTAAAAAATTTTAGGATCACGCGGGTATCTTGGAATCGTTCCGATGGTTTTGTGACGAGAACATTGTTCTTGGTGCCTCCTATCTATTTATGTGGCATTGACCCGGGGAGTTGAGCTCCGAGGTGTTGTCGTCATAATTTTATCGTTGCAGTTCTGGAATACCTGAGTTTTGCCGACATCGAAAATCCCTTTTATGCAGTTGTTGGTGAGATAACCTCGATAACCCAGTACTGGGGCGAGCTCGAGAGTATTGCCATAACTCGTATAACGGATGCTTTTCGAAGGTTGAGGTACACGATTTCCGAAGGTTTCTTGGTTATGTGTTGACGGATGGATACAGCTTGGATGTAGGAATTGTTAGTTTTGGGTGAGATATATATTGCTTCCCCTGTATCCCCAACACCAGATTGCATAACCAGAAAGTTTCGGGAGTTTTATAGGTGGGAATTCAAGTAGCTCCTAGAATATCTTTTCGACAGATGCATGATATGAGATTGGGGTTCGACGTCTAGTGGTCCGCCTTTCCACGGTCGTTTTTACAGTGGTCTCGTTGTGTCTTAAAGAACCCTTGGCTATGCTGGTTCGGGGACACTTCGTATGTCATGTGCACTGCCTTGTACATGATGGTGCTGTACACTCGAGCCCGTGTGGGCCCCACCACGAAAACTTCGGACGAAATCTCTATCATATGTTTGTTCCGGCTTATTCTGCAAGCCAAATCCTTTGTTTTGTTTCATTTGTGGTATTCGAGTTGCTTCGAAGTCAAATGTTGAATCCATACCTTTCCTAAACGGTGTTCTCATATTGCTATGTGAATACTAATCCTTCTTGATCATCGAGCTCGTCATGTTAATTCTTTTCCGACCGGTGTGCTTCTCTTCAAGTGGATCCGATCATTTCAACATCCGCAACATCAATTCTAAGTTCTCAACGGTGTTTGTTTCGTTCATCTTAAGTTGCCTTTGTTTTCCCGCCCTCCCACCCTTTCTTTTCTTCAAGGACTTGTTTATTTTAATCAAGTATCCATTTACTCATGTGAAGTCACTTCAACCTTTTCAATCAATGTTCTGATCCGGTAAACCCTCGTGAAGATGCTCATGAGCTTCAAGTTTATTATTCTTCGTCTCTTTTCTTCTCCGGTGGATTTACCTCAAGCTTTCGGTGTTGATCATATTCCCTTCCTTGTTTCAAGTGTTTGCGTATGCCGGTGATCTCTTAATCATTCCCCGCTTGCTATTCAATTGTTCCCGAGTGCTGAAGATATGTCTGAAGATTTGTATCTCCATTATCAAGATCCATTCATACTATTTGGATATTATTATCTCATTCAAGTCAGTTAATTCAACCGGTGCAATCCCCCCCTTTTCAATCAAATTGTTCAACGGTGTTTTCTTTTGAGTGGGCTCTAACCCACAGGTCTTTTCCCAGGATCTTACCTGACTCTTCTAATTTTTTCGGAGTCATTCCCAAATTCTTTTTGAAGTTTGACGTAAGAATGAATTATCATCAGTCAAATGTCTTTCTCCAAGATCTTTCAAATTCTTTCGCTGTTGGTTCAACCTTTCTAATTTTCATCCTGGAGTATCTCAACAATTCATAGTGGTGTTTCTCGTCGTCATTCTCGAATTTTGAAGACCGAAGAACAGTTCCTCTTAAATCCTTACCCGTTCTTCCAGAGATTCATGGTTCTAGCTTTATACCATCCTCTCATAATTGCTTCCGATTGTGAGAATTATTTTCACCCATCCGGAGCATTTCATGAGTTGTTTCCATTTCTTTTCCTCCGAAGGCCATCATGTCATAATTCTTCATTCTCAGCCTTCAGCTCTTGTTCTACAAATCTTACCGGTGCATCGTTCAAATATCCTCTAATCAGTTCATGGCCTCTTCGTTCTCATGTATGTAAATCCCCTCAAGTATCTTCGTTCGTTTTCCAATTCTTCTCGGTGATTTGTGCCTTTGGTACTTTCATTTTCAATTCTTACGGTGGTTCGTTCAAGAGTTCTCTTCCTTGGTTATCATTCATTCTTTCATTTTTTCAATCCCACCAGTGGTTCCATCTATACCTTCTCAAGTTTGCGCTATATCTCTCTTAATCCTTTCTACGAGAATAAGTAGTATGCCAAATCCGTTGCTTGTCATCAATTTAAATTGGTGAGGGATGCGCATAACATAATTCTTATTATTGTTTCATCCAAGTGATCTAGTTTCTTCTTTCTAGAGTTGTTCATCATATCACATTCTCGGTTTCATGTGTTTCATCTTTTCTTTTCCGGAGTTCCAAGTTTTCACAGTTATATCGTCGCGAAGCTCCATCTAAATCATTGCAAGGATTCACCTTGTATTTTGAACTTCTCTTTCTTTCTATCATCCTTTTTTTACCTGAGTTCTTCATGGAGGCTCTACATGGTGCTTCGTCAAGGATTCCTTTCATTCTTCAATTGTTCTTCAAGATTTCTCTCGGAGTTAAGTTCCGCCAAGCTATACTCAAAATTAAACAGGGTGCTTAACACATGTTTTGTTTTGAGGAGTTCAAGTATTCTTCTTCTTGCATTTCAAAGTGCAATTCTTCCTACCTTATCTTTTGAGATGGTGTTATGTCATTCTTGATAATTTCCCTTCGTGTTTCATGATTCACAAGTTATCAAGAATGAGGTATTTTAAATCCATCAATCTCTTCGTTGGAGTTATCTTGGTATAGATTTCACCTAAAGCCTTACCTAAGGAATGTTGTATTGTGGTGCTTATCAATGATCCAAGTTTTCTCCTATCCTCTCGTCAAAAGCAGTTTTCATCTCTTCATTGATCTCAAGCAATCAATTGTTTCCGTTAGTGGCCGGGTGTCACCTCATAGTTTTGAGATGTTTTCCATAAGCCCACTACAAGCTTATTCATTTCGTTGTTGGTTTTCCAACAACCCCGTTGTAACCTTCTTGGAAGGGTGCTTTCCAAGCTCATTTGTGGCAGAAGTTGGCATTTTCTTCTCCATTCGGTTATTCCAATGATTTATCTTCTATTCTTTCTTCCGGAGGCATTGTGATGTTGCTCTTTTCACTCATCATCTCGAATAGGGAGGATCATGTTCTTTTCATGCTTATCCATTTAACCGGAGTGTTATGTTCTCTGCTAAGTTCTTTTCATCTTATCAAGTTTTGCCTCTCTTTTCAGTCGGAGTGCTGCCAAAATTATATCATTCTTATTCATTCTTATCTCGTTTCAACCAGAGTGGTTCCAATTCCTTCTTGTCCATTGTACTCGTCATTCATAGCTTTGCAACCTCCAAGCTTCACATGGTGTTCCTTGTTTCTACTTTCTACCGCAGTGCTCTCAATTGTGTTCAACTCCATTGTGTTCTCTCTTTCAACTTTTCAACCTCTCAAGGTTCTTTGGTTACACTCTTTTGTCGAAGAAGCAACTTAGTTTTACCTCTTCTCTTCCTCTTTCGCTTCCTGCCGGTGCCATCCTAGATCTCGGGACGAGATCCTCTTGTAGTGGTGGAGTGCTGTGATGCCCCAAGACCGGAGCTTCAGATGCCTTCCAGGGTTTCCGAGTTTCGCCGTGTGTTTTATTTTCTTTTTGCATTGCATCATGTCATCATGCCAGCATGCCATTTAATTTTTAAAACTCAACTAAATAAATTGCATAGATCTTTTGATCTATTTAAACCGAGGGAACTCACATGGTGACTTCTCTTTATAACGTATCCTCCAATATTAGGGAGCTATATTAAATATACCACTAATTCGGAATCACCCATAAACAAACTTGCAAAATAATTTCGTTCCTTTTCTGCTTCAAGTTTGGTCTCCAACCTTGCCAATAATTATTTCATCATTTTCCGGAGCTCCACCAAAAATCCGAACATTTTTGGACCTTCCCAAACCCTCACTTCCGTTCAAACCCATTTGAATTAAATTCAAATGAGTTTGAATTTAAATCTTGCATTCGTGCCTCTTTTCTATTTTTCCTGCATCGAGCTCCTTTTTGCGAGTTCGGGAAAATTGTCTCCATGCGCAAATCATTTCCCTAACCCTCTCTTTCTTTTTCTTCTCTTTAATTGTTTTCTGCTAAGAAAATATAAGAGAGAGAGAGAAGAGGGCCGCTTCCCCGCAGCCCATTTGACCCAAGGCTAAGCCGGCCCAAGGCCCAGCTGCCCCCCACTGTAACCCTAGCTCCCCTCGATCGATCCCCATCTCTCGATCCTTCCTCCAGTGCCGCCAACCTCCCTCGTCCTCATCCTGATCGCGCTGCCAGGGGAGAGCCGAACGCCTGATCCCCACCTCTCTCGCTCGCAGTCCCGCTCGGTCCCCCTCGTCTCTTCCTCCCTCCACTCTCTCCCTCGCGCCGCCACACGCAGGGATGAGGAGCCCCGACAACCGCTCCTCCTCTGCCTCGTGTCGCCCTACAGCGCCGCCCCCGTCCGGATCCCTCGGGCCCTGCCATGGCCGCGCCTCCCTGCTGCCGAGGCCCCGCCGCCAAGTCCCGCCTGTGGCGTCCTGGCGAGCGTCGGGTCGAACGGCAGCAGCTCCTCCTTGCCTCGTCCACGTCAACAGGAGCCGTGCCTTGGACCTCTGCAACCTCACCGGAGTGAGCTCGTCCCTGCCGCGCCAAGCCCCTCTCCATCGACCCCGAACGCCATCGCAGAAACTTCGTCTCCGTCAGCCGGTGCAGCAGCGCCACGGCAGTACCGCCCCGACCTCCGCGACCAGCGCCTCCACTACCTCCCCATCGCTGCGCCAGCCTCCTGCATCGCGCCAGGTCCCAGCATCGCGCCCCTGTTGCTGTTGACGCCAAGCCCAATGGTCACCGAGCGTGAAATTTGCCAAGTACCACCAAGTTCCTGATGGATGCGCCAAGTCCCCAGCGAGACCTGTTTTCGTCAAGTTCGACTACACGGCTATGACCTCGGAGTTGGACCGCAAGCGCCAAGTACCCCACCGGCAAGACCACACGGACGCTCGAACGACTACAGGACCGGAACGCCTACTACATGGATACGCGAAGTTCTGCTTCGAACATGTACGACTACACGACGACCCACCGAGATCCCGTGAACTTCTACTTCCACTGCCGCCGCCGCCGTGTACGACTACTTCCTCTACAGACGCCGTGTACAACTACTTCCACGACTTCCCGTGAACGCCTACTTCCTCTACATCGCTCCAAACTCGTTCCGCCCCGAATGCACGCTTCGAAGGTATAAACCCTGAGGCGACCGCCCGTGAATGAATGCATGTGTTGTATGAGATGTACCATATGTTTGCAACGTGTCCGAAGTGTCACTCGTTTCCATGCCGCCGTCCCGTGGGAACCCGGAAGCCGGGAGCACCCCACCATCCTTGCATGACACGCTCACGTCACACTTCTCGTTTGCATCGGTATCTCACTCGAGTTATCGGGACCGGAATGTTGCCGTGGCACCATTTTTGTTATCATTGTCGTGGCACCCCTTTTGTTCCGCCATGGTGACCAGATGCTCCCTATCATGCTCATGTCAAAATTTTCATAAAAATTGCATAAAACTTGCATATGTCATCCGCATCATGATAACAACAATTAAAATGCTTAAAATTGTTGTTTGCTTTAATTGCTAAATGACATATGGGGATTTTTCGGAATTGTTGTTTGTTGTTTCCGGCCTCATTTAAACTTGCCTAAATATGTAGTTCAATTATGCTTCACCTCTTGCCATGTTTAACAACATTTAATATTGTTGTACCTAAACGGGAGAGAACTAAATAATTGTTGTGGTGTTCCGTCAATATGCAACTCATTGCATATTGAGCTCCACGTAACTTGTAGTGTTGTTTGTGCATATTGCCATGCCATGCCTCTTTAAACCGGACATGCATCATACTTGTTTGTGCATCATGCCATGATTATGCTTGTGTGTTTACCATGTTGTTTGCTTCTTTCCGGTTTGCTTCTCTCGTTAGCTTCGGTTTCGTTCCGGAGTTGTGAGGATTCGTTCGACTATGTTCGTTTGTCTTCTTCATGGACTCGTTCTTCTTCCTTGCAGAATTTCAGGCAAGATGGCCATTACCCTTGATATCACTTCCATCTTTGCTTGCTAGTTGCTTCGTTCTACCGCTGTGCTGCGTTACCTATCACTTGCTTTACCATGCCTCCCAAATTGCCATGTCAGCCTCTGACCTTTTCACACTTCCTAACAAACCGTTGTTTGGCTATGTTACCGCTTTGCTCAGCCCCTCTTATAGCGTTGTTAGTTGCAGATGAAGTTGAAGATTGCTCCATGATGGACAGGATTATGTTGGGATATCACAATATCTCTTATTTAATTAATGCATCTATATACTTGGTAAAGGGTGGAAGACTCGGCCTTATGCCTGGTGTTTTGTTCCACTCTTGCTGCCCTAGATTCCGTCATCTCGGTATTATGTTCCCGGATTTTGCGTTCCTTACGCGGTTGGGCGATTTATGGGACCCCCTTGACAGTTCGCTTTGAATAAAACTCCTCCAGCAAGGCCCAACCTTGGTTTTAACATTTGCCTACCTAAGCCGTTTTCCCTTGGGTTCTGCAGACTCAAGGGTCATCTTTATTTACCCACCCGGGCCAGTGCTCGTTATGATTGTTGGTCCAACCTGTCAACCGCTAGTGGCCACCAGGGGCAACTCTGGGCTGGCCTACCGGAAGTTTGGACAATCCGGTGTGCCCTGAGAACGAGATATGTGCAGCTCCTATCGGGATTTGTCGGCACAACGGGAGGCTTTGCTGGTCTTGTTTTACCATTGTCGAAATGTCTTGTAAACCGGGATTCCGAGTCTGATCGGGTCTTCCTGGGAGACGGTCTATTCCTTCGTTGATCACGAGAGCTTGTGATGGGCTAAGTTGGGACACCCCTGCAGGGTATAATCTTTCGAAAGCCGTGCCTGCGGTTATAGGCAGATGGGGATTTGTTAATGTCCGGTTGTAGATAACTTGACACCAGATCTGATTTAAAACGCATCAACAATGTGTGTAGCCGTGATGGTCTCTTCTCGGTGGAGTCCGGGAAGTGAACACGGTTTCTGAGTTATGTTTGACATAAGTAGGAGTTCAGGATCACTTCTTGATCATTGCTAGCTTCACGACCGTTCCTCTTGCTCTCTTCTTGCTCTTATTTGCGTATGTCAGCCACCATATATGCTTAGTCGCTGCTGCAACCTCACCACTTTACCCCTTCCTTTCCCATAAGCTTAAATAGTCTTGATCTCACGGGTTTTGAGATTGCTGAGTCCTCGTGACTCACCAGATACTATCACAACAGTTGTAGGTGCCGATGATTCCAGTACAGATGATGCAATTGAGCTCAGATGGGAGCTCAATGAAGATCTTAGTTGTTGCTTTGTTTCGTTTCATGTTGATCAGTAGTGGAGCCCAGTTGGGACAATCGGGGATCTAGCAGTTGGGTTATCTTCTTTTCTTTTGGCTTCATCCGTAGTCGGACTATATGTGTGTACTCTGAATGATGTATGATTTTTTATTTGTTCATTGTGTGAAGTGGTGATTGTAAGCCAACTCTTTATCCCATTCTTGTTCAATACATGGGATTGTGTGAAGATGACCCTTCTTGCGACAAAACCACAATGCAGTTATGCCTCTAAGTCGTGCTTCGACACGTGGGAGATATAGCCGCATCGTGGGTGTTACAGTACTACTAGTAGGAGTACCAGGGGCCACTCCGTTTAGGCTTCTAGATTAGTAATCCCATTACTACTACCTCTGTCCTGGTTTATTGGTCCCCATTGTAATCTTTGTCAAATTTTGATCATAAATTTAACTAATGAAATGTTTGAGCATGTCACATGCACTAACATTTTATCAGTTAAATCTTTGGTCAAAATTTAGCACAAATTACAATGGTGACGAATGAACCAGGACAGAGGTACTAGTAGTTGTTTAGATGCCCAAATAAATGAGTGAGGCACCTTAATGTTACTCTCTAATGTGACTAGTCTTATGGGAAAAGCTGAGGAAGAGATGGCTTATTTTTTAAGCCGCCAAAAGGACTGGCCCTAGGAGTAGTAGCTAGGGACCGAGTGTGCGAGATGAACCGGAGAAAGTAAATGCAGAGAGATGAAATGCAAAAAAGATGGAGGGATGTGATGGTTGCTTGTCCATATATTTTACCAGGCCACTTATTACTGGGAGTGGTTGGGTTTTGTAATATGATGGCTTTACTGCCGCACCACGAGTGGGGTGAGACTCCCCGTGCAGCCCCGCCCTCTACACTAGTACTACATCGGTCGTTGTTTATTAGTCCCCATTGAATTTGACTGAAGATTTAACTGACAAAATGTTAGTGCTTGTCGAAAAAACTATTATTCGTATTTGAACATAGTTTTCAATGATATAATTTTAGGTGAAATGTATCAGCATTTATCGTACTATATATAGTGTTAGTTCTATTTTTGGTCATAATAATCTATAGTAAGGTGCCCGTGCGTTGCACGAAAGAGTGAAATGCATTGATCAGGTAGTTGTTTATTTTGACAAAGGATGTGGGGGTCATCTCATGTGTAACGGGTATCGATAGATTTCTTCGGATATTATTTCATCTCTAGAGCTCACAAACATCTGGGTGAAATAGATAAAAAAGTATCTTTTGCAAATAAAATCATTCAACTGTTCAACCTGCATCCAAAACTTGTGAAGAAATAACACTTATTGCGCTTTGCAAGAAATGATCTTTAGGAATTAGGTTTTGAGTATCGATTATTATACATGTTGGCTAGTGATGACATGGCACTTTCTTATAGTCAACAGTTGGCTATACTATTCAGTATTAACCATGCCCTCATACACCCAGACGGAGGGATTAAATAAGGATGACTTGGAAGGGGGCAGAGGAGATGTAAGAAATGGTTCATCGTAAGTTTTCACCAGTACTGTAGTAAAAATTCATACATGGAAGATTCTAGACTAAACCATAAATGGATACACTTTTATTCATGCGCGATACTCCAATAGAACAAGATCATGCATGGAAGTCTCCACATGCTTAGACAGTGGATAACATTGAGCGAAGATTAATGATCAACATTTAACTTTGTAATGCATTTGTCCAGGTGAACCTCCTTGGAGTCCCCATGCACCGTGTTGGGGGGTAAATCATACCATGCGTCTTCCATGTCCACATCGGCGGGAAGGTCCCAGCTCTGCACACTCCTAGTCAGCCTGATGGAGCTGGTGTCGCCGCCCACGTACCTCTGAGGGATATTAACAGTGAGCATGCACCCGTACATTGGCCTCGTGTCAGTGTCAGCGTCAGCGGCGTCTCCCCTGACGCACACTACAGAGACGAGGCAGCGGCCTGCGCGAGCCTAGGCGGTGCCCACGATCAAGAGGAAGGCGCTGCCGTCCTCGTCCAATCTTCCATCCCCGCTAAGGCGCCTCCCCCCTCATCCGAAACCCAAGCACTAACAATGGCTTAACCGAGCAGCATCCGCCAAAAGAGTGGCTCGAATTCTCTCCCCACAGAGGTAATCAAGCTCATTGTTTCGCGTGTGGACAATCTCAGTACCATGCCGCTTGTCGCGTGCTCGTCGGGGCTGTACAGTTTACTCAAAGCCCACATGTTGGAGCTTTTTAAGCCAGCTCCTTGCTTGCTGATGCCGCCTAATCTTCAGAAATGGCGTTTCACGCGGCATAACGATCATAAGGTGGCGAGCATCAACCCCCTTGACTGTGATCTGATCCCTGTCACCCTCAACTACATTAATGGTATGTACTGGGTCGGCATGAACATGTCTTGGATGGTACTCGTTGACGGTCGCGGCAGCTGCATGCTCGTGGAGGTGTACACCCGATGATTGATCCCCATTCCTTCGATTAACATTGCACTGCTTTGGCACCGCGTCCCAGAATACTCAGAATCTTACAATAGCCAACATGATACCAAGTTTGATTTGCTCAAGGTTCTAATCTGCCAAGTGCCCACAAGATCTGCGAATTATAAAGACTTTAGGCTAATTGCGTTTTTCAACCGCGGTCTTGCCTACCTGACAGGTCACTACGGTAAGTGGATCAATCTGCACGTCCATCACAGGATCATACATACTCCATGGTTTTCTGATGCCATTGAACACAAGGGCTTCATTTACGCCGTCGACTCCTTCTATGGCTGGACGTA
Organism: Triticum aestivum; assembly: GCF_018294505.1. Taxonomy (NCBI): domain Eukaryota; kingdom Viridiplantae; phylum Streptophyta; class Magnoliopsida; order Poales; family Poaceae; genus Triticum; species Triticum aestivum. The sequence continues at coordinate 211,194,749 of NC_057798.1, forward strand.
TTGCTGGCCTACTCCAGTCACCGCTACAAACGGCTGTTACCACAGTATGTTACTTTCCTATGATATCATGATGGCTTGCTTATATTACTGTCAGCATTTACTGAAAATATATTCATCCTCATAACATGTTGTTCTTAAGATTGACTACATTAAGAGCCCTTTTTTATTTGACTCCAACTTGATATGATGTTGTAGGCCGCCTGGTGTCCCTACCCTTCCTAATCCCAGAACCTTTCAAAGAAAAGCGGCATGGCAATTGCAGGTGGTTCCTGGCTCGATCAGACGATGACAGACGATTGATGACCATTCGCACGTACCGGATGTGTTGTTTCCCGGAATACAATCACATTCACTGCAAGGTCTTTGAGCAGGATCCCAGCTTCTCTGGGCCTTCAGGAAGTTTTGACTGGAGGCTGGTAAGTAGCCTTGGTACACGCTCTCTGTTTGTCAAACTGAATTATCTCATTAACCAGGAGATAATCGACAGCAAGGATCATGATGGCACAACGGTTTTGTTCATCAGGAAAAATTGTGTGTACACATCGTACCATGCGTCTCTGCATGCACCATACCCTGATATGTGTCGCCACGCTCTGTAGCCCAAAGTAGGAGAGAGGGTCACAAGTATCAGACTTTGACCTGCTGGCTGGAGTTTCCCCCGTCAGGCACCCATCTGGTTCAAGCCGTCAGCCAATCTCCATAGCTTAATAAATAGTAACATCTAACTGAGCCAGTTAGTTAGATGCGTACACTTGGTATAGTAGGATCTTTATTTAGTTTGATGCATACACTTGTTCTTATTTGGTACCCCTTTTGTAATAATGGCTGATGTTTGGTTTGGAAAAGAGAGTTGCGTCTTTACTCTTCTGGCCTGCTTACTCCTTCTGTTGCACCCCGAGCCCTGGTTGTTGATGCTGCTGTTTTCAATGTACAATTAGTAGTATATTTCGTCTGTTGGGTGAATAAATGTGTTGTTAGAACGACAAACACAATGTTTTGGAAGTCATTGCACGGTATGATCCTTTAGTGCCCCGTACCGTACATAGCGCATACTATTTTTGGTACGGAACACATTTTTCACATGTTGATAACATGCAGCCCACTGATGAAGGCCCAATAGAGGAGCCCATAATTAACAGGAAGGGAGGCTCTCACCTAAATCCGGCCCAGGTACATGCTCATGGTCCCCTAAACATAAATAAGTAAATAAATAAATAAAGCTAAATGCTCATACACTAGTTCTTTAAATTCACGATTTAACAGGAGGATATTATTTCCTATGATAGTGTCGTTACATTCAGTCGATATTATTCTTAGGCAAAGATAGCGATCAGTCTTCTTTCTCCCAGCATTTTCTTCCTGCAACCAGTGGACCCATGCAAATCGTAGTCAACGTCGTAAATAGTTCCAGTCCATTTTTATTTTTCAATAAGAATGCCCAACCCAACCCAGCACATTGGCGACAACACTTTATCCTCTGCCTTCGCGCGCTCGCCGCGGCGCCATCGTCCGGCCCTGTCAAAATAGTGAATCGGGAGAGGAATGTAGTTGTGAGTATGACAGTACAGACCCACCAGGTCCACTCCCGAACACAAGCAAGCGCCTGTTTTACTACTCAGATGCACCCCTCATTTTTTACTCTAATCCACCCAGTTGATATCTTGGACCCACATCATTTTCAATGTATAGTCAATTAACGACAGAATTGCACAAGTTTTTTTGAGTAGTAATTTGGAGGAGCAAGCTATAAACTGGGTTGTGCAGTCTTTGTGGCCCGTCTAACAACATGACCAGCCCAACAGTTTTTTCTTTGGGAAAAGAGGTAGCCCAGTATTTCTTTTTGAAGAATAGCCAAGCTAGGCCTATTTTTTTCTCCGACTTACTGGGTTGCAAATCTTTCAAGATGAGGAGGGATGCATTCCAGCCTGGCCAAAGAGTATGGTTAGTGTCTGTTAAAAGTAATATCAAAGGGGTTAAAAATTCCAAAAAAATATAGCAAATGGGGTATTAGTTTGTTTTTTTGTTTTTGTTCTTCACTAATATTTTATACTCCCTCCATCCCAAATTTTTTGTCTTAGATTAGTCAGATGTATCTAATACCAGAACGTGAATTGATACATCCGTATTTAGACAAATCTAAGACAAGAATTTTGGGACGGAGGGAGTATTTCATTGGATTTAACATGACATAGTACTAATTTACTTTTAAATTTGTTTTAGTATGGCTACTAATTTTTGGATTAAGAATATTTTGTTCCCCAGCAAAAATATTGCGAATTTTTAAAATTTCGCACATATTTAGTTCAATTTTTTAACCCTAGTAGTGAACAGAAAATGGGCAGCAATTCTAATAATGGAAAATGGGCTGCAATAAATTCCATATGAATTAGGAAATGAGTAAAAATTATAAAAATAATAGCAAATGGGCTGTACAAGCCACAAATTTCAAGGCTGACTTGTTTACGCAAGGCTTTGTCAGTCTACACACTATTCTAGCAGTAGTTACTGTTGGATGTCCATCCAACGCCCGACGTGCTTCTTCACTCTCTGATCTTCCTGCTCTAGCCGCCTAAACTAGCGCCTATGTGACTGCTTGCTCCCTCCTCTTGTGGCCCGCTGTGATGCCGCGCAGGCTTCACCAGCCCACCCTACTCCCTCCGCTGGCCTGGCCGCACGCAATCAGCTGCCTCCTTATTACGCGAAAAACAATGATTCCTCCCACTGACATCTAGGGCAAACCAGTTGGGAGGCTGACCTATGGGCCTACTAAGTTGACACGTACGCAGGTCTTGTCAACTTAGTCAACAAACGATTCTAGCAGCATTAACCATTGGATTTGAATTGAACGGATCTGCTGCTTCTTCAATCGCTGCTCTTCTTGCACCAGCCGCCCAAACCAGTGCCGGCGAGACCGCCTGCTCCTTCCTCTAGTGGCCGGCTGTGTTGCCGTTGAGGCCTCACTGCCCCCTACTACTCCCACCGCTAGCCAGGCCCTGCGGCGACTACAGCCTCACACCGCAGCAGAACCAGTGAACCCTCGTACTCCTATCCGCGCGGGCATCCACTTCCACGTCTTCCCCGGCTTCGCGTCATACCCTTCCTAGGCCTTGCCGTCTTCCACCGCCCTGTTGCTCTCGACGCGGCGTGGTCAACATGGTCAAGGAACGACTTCCATTGGAAGAGTACTGTACGTGGAGAGACTGACATCTGGGTCCACGGCCGCAGCAAGGAAGTGCCTCCTTATTACGCGGAAAAGAGTAATTCCTCCACCTTACAACGGGAACCCACCGGACGGGCCACTGTATTTCACGAAAAAACATTTCCCCCTGACTGCTGGGACCCACCAGCTACATCTTCACACGCAAGGAAGTGCGTGCATATTACGAAAAAACGATTCGCCCCTGACTGTTGGGACCCACCAGCTACATCTTCCCACGCAAGGATGTGCCTGACAGTCGGGACCCACCTGGTCGAAGCGTATGTAGCATTGTCATTCTGGTCGCGAACGTGTACATACATACTGGTCGATGTAGAGGCGCGCATGTGTCGTAGTAGAGGCACGCACGTAGCATGTACACATACGTACAACAGCCAAGGTGCAAGAAAGTCAATACGTCCACGTACGTACATACGGGCGGGGTCTTGAACGCCTACTCACGCATACATACGGCCAGGGCTCATGTACATGGCTGGGTCGGAACGGGGAAACAACGTCATCGTCGTGTTCATGGGGGGCCAACCGGCTGGGTCGGAATGGAATGCGTCATCGTGTTCATCGGGAGGGCTTGGATGGAACAACCGATGGAAACAAGGCATGGCGTACCGTAGAACGGAGGAAACAACCTTGTGTTCGACTGGCCATGATTGAAACGGGATCCTGTTCATCGGGAGGTGTCTGGCGTACCACAAAACAGAGGAAATAGACTTCTGTTGGACCTCCTACATTCGAAACAGGGTCCTATTGATCGGGAGGGGTGTTTTGTACCGTAAAACGGAGGAAACGGACTTGTGTTGGAGCGCTACGGTTGAAATGGGGGTCCTGTTCATGGGAGGGGTGTGGCGTAACGCAAAACAAGACTCCACGAGATACTGTTCATCTCCACCGTCCACCTCCTCTAGCCTCCACCTGTGACTGTTCATCCACGGGCTCCTGTTCATCCAGCCTCCACCGCGTGCTCCCCCACTGGCTATTGTTCAACCAGTCCTCTCAATAGGGTCCTATTCAACCACCCCTCCATGGGCTACTGTTCATCCAGCCCTCCACCGGCTACTGTTCAACCTTCCATCCACAGGGTCCTGTTCATCCAGCCCTCCACGAGGCCTTTTCATCCACGCCCAACCGGCTCGATCGATCGGGGTCCTGTTCATCTGGCGGCAACAACACAGGGTCCTGTTCATCCAACCCCCACTGGGAACTGTTCAGCCAAACCCCCAAGCAACGCTCACTGTTCATCCAGAGGCAGCATCGATCGGCTTCAGTTAGTAGTAGTAGCGAAGGAATCGCTCGATCGCTCAGGTTCAGTAATGTGTAGGCTGCAGTGCAATCGCTCGGGTTCAGTTAGGCGATGCCTCGCTCGAGTTCAGTTAGAGCCCAACGCCTCGCACTCACGCACGTACGTGTACGAGAGAAACACGCATCGCTCGGTCCCGGACCACCCACCGTAACCGGGAACTCTCGGAAATTTTCCTTGCCCTCGCTTCTACCATGGTTTTTCCGTCATGGACGGCACAAAGAATGTCATGCAGCTGCGTCTCTAGCCCACCCAGGATGAAAAGCCCATTTTCTGTCATGATTTTTTGTCATAGAAGTAGGAGCCCACCACATCTATGATGATACCGGGTTTTGTCACAATTATCGTCATAGAAGTGTCATAAGTATGACATAATTTTTTTTGTCCGGCCCAACACATCACGGATGTGTCTTTTTTTGTAGTGTACCTTCTATCCTTTCTTCCTACACAGCGTCAGCTCGGGGCTGGTTCCTCCCTTCTCCCGCTTCTTTTATGCCGTTCTCCACCATTACGGACTCCACGCGCTCCACATCTATCCCAACTCCGTCCTCCTCTTTTCCATCATTGCCTTCTACTGCGAGGCGTTCGTGGGGGTGATGTCGTCCGTCGCCATGCTCCGCCGTTTCTTCTACCTCCGCCTGACTGGCAAGCGACCCGCGAGGTGTGTCGGCTTCGTTGCAGCCCGGGGCGGTAACGCGATCTCCTGCACTGGGAAGAAGCTGGAGGACACCCGGAACAAGTGGGTCCTAATGGACGCCAAGTGCTCCCATGACCAGCTGGAGCTGCCGACGGGCTCCCGATCTTCGAGAAGGGGTGGTTTTCTGAGAAGATCACCCACCCCCATCTAAGGCCATTGGTGAGGAAGATGGACGCCGACCTGAAGGCCGAGAAGCTGACAGGGGCCATGATCGTCAGGGAGTTCCTAGCGCAGCGCCTGGCGCCGCTCTAGGATCGCTCCTGCCCCCTGTGGAAGCTTGGGGGCACCGACGACAAGATCCGCCTGTGCCAGGACGGCCTTCCTGAAGAGGAGCTGAGCATGGTGCTACTTTCCGTGACTGGGAGGACCCGAGCGGCCCTCCGAGTGACTACCTCCCGCTGTACCGCCGAGACGACGAAGAGAAGATTGTTGACGCCATGCCCATTTTCGACGAGTTCGGGCCCGTGCCAACAAGGCCTCCCCCGCCGCCCGCCTCCTTGGTGAACTTGTTCTCCGACGACTACTCCTCTGAGGCCACCCAGGAGGAGGAGGGGGAGGGGGAATCCTCTGCCCCAAAGCAGGGAAAACTCCTCCGCAATCTCTTTGATGACGACGACGGGGACGCGCATCCGGTGATGGAGCTGGCTCGCCCTACAGGGGTCACCACGAGAACTGGGGTGGCCTCCTTGAAGCAACCAAAGCAGACAACGGTGAGGAGGAGTTGGACCGTGTTGATCCCTCCAGGAAGCACTCCACCTTCGCCAGCAACATCTCATGTGGCGCCAACCATGTGCTCTCCTGCTTCCAAGAGCACAGCTCCAGCTGCTCCGGCGAAGCCCCCGCTGATGACCTTGAAGAGGAGCTATGTTGTTTCGGACTAGTAAGTGCTCTCTCTTGGCCTTGCTCTTGAATCTTGATGCGATGCTTAGCGTCTTTGTTCGATGTTAGGCAACAATCGTCATCGAAGAAGAAGGAGAACGCTAATGTCGTCGTGGTCGAGGACGTCGAGGTGGCTACCGTAGCTTTGACAAAGAAGGGCACTGTGGCTCCTGCGGCTCCAGCGATGGTGCCGTATTCCTAGGACTCAGGGGGCCATCCTCGGGAGGAGCCTGTGCCAGGGGCAGGGCTGACTCTGACAGTGTCGGCCTCCATCACGACTGCTGAGGTTCCAAGGCCTCCGGAGCCCCCAGTCCTTCCTGCTGCTACGGCCTCACCTGTCTTGGCGCCGAGAACGTCTCCACTACCGCCCACCGTGCTACTCGGCCATGGCACTCCAGCCGCCTCCGGAGCCTTGGAGGATGCCCGAGCCACGCTGAACCATCTCCAAGGTAATATTCAAGCTCCAGACCGGCGCGCAGCGTTGGGGCACCTGGGGCTGATCTCGGAGTGGCTCAAGGCCAACACATCCGTCCAGGCGGCCTGGAGTTCCGCGGAGGAGGCCCAGAAGGTGGCCGGGGTAGCTGCTGTCGGGCGTGACTTGGCACGAAAGGAAGCCAAGGACGCTCAGGATCAGCAGGTCGCCCAGGCCGGCAAGCTCCAGGAGCAAGAGGAGAAGCTGAAGGCCCAGGAGGCTGTCGTCGCCAGCCGCGACGCCGAGCTGAAGCAGGTAGCCAAGTAGCAGGCCACGAAGCACGACCTCCTAGGTGTCCCTTGCCGACGCCAAGGAGGCAGCTGCCATGGAGCAGAACACCCTCGGCTCCCTCGAGGCGAGGTTCCACAAGGCTCGGCAGACACTCTTTGGGAGCGATCCTCCGGGAACGGTGGTGACTCCAAAGGAGAGCCCAGCAGCCCTGCTTCCTGAAGTCGTCGATGGGCTCGAGGATGTCATCGACGGGTTTGGCTCCATGGTGGAAGGTGAGGCTCGCCTGCTTTCTTCCTCGGCCCTGACGCGCGCTTTGGGCCATCTCTATCTTTGGGAAGCCAGCTTCAACTTTGCCGCCTTCCTCCATCCCGTGGACCCGAACTCCTGCGACGCTGTTGGTGAGGCCGTGAAGAGTTCGGTGAACACCCTGCTAAACAATTCCTCATCATCGGCCCCGCGGCTAGAACCGAGGGGAAGGGCGACGTTGCTGTCAACAAGGCTCCGCAGGCGAGCGATGGTGACAGCGAGGTCTGAAGAGATGGCTTGGTGGTGCTGCTAATTCCTGTTTTTATCATGTAGCTTGTAGCATGCCTCGTGGAGGCGTTAAAACTGATGCTTGGAACAATATGTTTTTTAATAACTAGCTTATGGTTCCCCGACTTTTCCGTTCGCTTTGTTGTTCTGCGTCGGTAGGGCCCGATCACGCGCGTAACTCAGCCACCAGTGGGTTGTCCGGATCGCCAGGACGAGGCCAGGGGTGAGTGGTACGCGGCCAGTTAGGCTCCTGAGATGTGATGCTCAGGAGTCTGCCTTGACATGCGAACAACTCGGGAAAAGAGGTGCGAGGGCAAGCCTTAGTGTTCTGCGTCGCCAGGGCCCGACCCCACGCATACTGATGTCTACTACGCAACCTTCTTCTTGTAGACGTTATTGGAACTCCAAGTGCAGACGTTTGTAGGACAGTACCAAATTTCCCTCAAGTGGATGACCTAAGGTTTATCAATCTGTGGGAGGCGTAGGATGAAGATGGTCTCTCTCAAGCAACCCTGCAACCAAATAACAAAGAGTCTCTTGTGTCCCCAACACACCCAATACAATGGTAAATTGTATAGGTGCACTAGTTCGGCGAAGAGATGGTGATACAAGTGCAATATGGATGGTAGATATAGGTTTTTGTAATCTGAAAAATATAAAAGCAGCAAGGTAACTAATAATAAAAGTGAGCATAAACGGTATTTCAATGGTAGGAAACAAGGCCTCAGGTTCATATTTCACTAGTGCAAGTTCTCTCAACAATAAAAACATAACTGGATCATATAACTATCCCTCAACATGCAACAAAGAGTCACTCCAAAGCCACTAATAGCGGAGAACAAACGAAGAGATTATGGTAAGGTACGAAACCACCTCAAAGTTATCCTTTCTGTTCTATCTATTCAAGAGTTCGTAGTAAAATAACATGAAGCTATTCTTTCCATTCAATCTATCATAGAGTTCGTACTAGAATAACACCTTAAGACACAAATCAACAAAACCCTAATGTCACCTAGATACTCCAATGTCACCTCAAGTATCCGTGGGCATGATTATACGATATGCATCACACAATCTTAGATTCATCTATTCAACCAAGACAAAGTACTTCAAAGAGTGCCCAAAAGTTTCTACCGGAGAGTCAAGACGAAAATGTGTGCCAACCCCTATGCATAAGTTCATTGAACCCGCAAGTTGATCACCAAAACATACATAGGGTAGATCACGTGAATATCCCAATGTCACCACAGATAAGCACGACAAGACATACATTAAGTGTTCTCAAATCCTTAAAGACTCAATACGATAAGATAACATCAAGAGAAAACTCAATCCATCACAAGAGAACAGAGGGGGAGAAACATCATAAGATCCAACTATAATAGCAAAGCTCGCGATACATCAAGATCGTGCCATAGAGAGAACACGAGAGAGAGAGAGAGAGATCAAACACATAGCTACTGGTACATACCCTCAGCTCCAAGGGTGAACTACTTCCTCCTCATCATGGAGAGCGCCGGGATGATGAAGATGGCCACCAGTTAGGGATTTCCCCTCCGGCAGGGTGCCGGAACGGGATCCCGAGAGGTTTTTGGTGGCTACAGAGGCTTGCGGCGATGGAACTCCTGATCTATTGTGTTCCCCAATGGTTTTAGGGTATATGGACTTATATAAGCGAAAGAAGTCGGTCAGGGGAGACACGAGGGGCCCACGAGGGTGGAGGGCGCGCCCAGGGGGGTGGGCGCGCCCCCTGCCTCATGGCCTCCTCGAAGCTTCCCTGACTTCAGCTCCACATCTCCTGGATCACGTTCGTTCCAAAAATCACGCTCCCGAAGGTTTCATTCCGTTTGGACTCCATTTGATATTCCTTTTCTTGGAAACACTAAAATAGGCAAGAAAACAGCAATATGGGTTGGGCCTCCGGTTAATAGGTTAGTCCCAAAAATTATATAAAAGTGTATAATAAATCCCGTAAACATCCAAAACAGATAATATAATTGCATGAATTCTTCATAAATTATAGATACCTTGGAAACGTATCCGCATCACCAAGCTTAATTCTTTCTCGTCCTTGAGTAGGTAAAAGATAAAAGAAAGAATTTATGAAGTGTGAATGCTAGCAGGTGCACAAATTTGATCAATGATAATTTCAATCACCTTTCTTAGCATGTTTATATGTCATAACAGTAGTTCATCTTATAAAACTTCTCAAGATCAAGTAACAATCTATTTACATGTTAAAGCATAGACCATAAACTTTCTTGAAAACTAGCAAACTTCATTCTTAGTCATCAAACAATTACAATTCATCTTATTTTCAGGAAGGGTCTATGTCAGAGCTTTGATTTAGCAAATCCCACATACTCAACTATCATGTAGTCTTCCGTGATTGCTACCACTCAAAGCATATTCTTAGAACAAATAGCATCCATCGAACACAGAGAAATATAGGGGCTTAGTGTTTCGCCTCCCAACTCACTTATCATATAGATAATTGTCAACAATAATAATTCTTGATCAAATATATTTTCATGGCCATATATGCTTAGATCTTTCCCCAACAAACGATGCTTGCCAACTAAAGAGTAGGTAGGAATGAGAAGGAATACTACTGACTCTTACATAAAAGTAAAAGATAGGCCCTTCGCAGAGGGAAGCAGGGATTTGCAGAGGTGCTAGAGCTCGATTTTGAAATGGAGATAAATAATTTTGAGAGATATGATCTCATTGTCAATGTAACAACCAAGAGTTCCCAATATCTTCCATACTACATACATTACAGACGGTTCCGAAACAGAATGGTAAAGTTTTTACTCCCCCTCCACCAACAATCACACTCCACGGCTTGTCCGAAACAACGGGTGCTGTCCAACTAACATCAATCTAGGGGGAGTTTTGTTTGCAATTATTTTTTTGATTTGATTTTGATCTTTTGATCATGGGACTGGGCATCCCAGTTACCAACCATTTTCTCGTGAATGATGAGCGGAGTCCACTCACCTTGAGAATAACCCACCTATCATGGAAGATACTGATAGCCCCTAGTCGCTACATGAATGATTCGGGCATACAAAACAGATTATTATTTGAAGATTTAGAGTTTGGCAGATGCAAATTTACTTGGAACGGCAGGTAAATACCGCATATTGGTAGGTATGGTGGACACTCATGGAAGAAACTTGGTTCAAGGGATTTGGATGCACAAGCAGTATTCCCACTTAGTACGGATATTTGGGCTAGCAAAGGATTCTAGCAAGCACCACATGTTGGAGGATCTATAACAATATAACTTCTATACAAATACACCCAAGCATAACTCACTACATTGTCTTCCTTGTTCAACTTCAACTAATTTTCTCAGGTTTGAAAATAATTAATGGGGCTCACAATCATACAAGATGTCTAAGATAGTATATTTATATGTGAAATTTCTCTTCCTTCAATATTCTTTCATGAATTGTTCAAGTGACCAATACAATGCTTGCTAATCTTCAATTAATTTACTACCTCTACTTCTTAGATGTGAAGTCATTACTCCCAACAGGTTAAGCATAAGAAACATATATAATTTCAGATTTATGACATTCAACTTATTCAACCATTTACTCATAGGATATAAGTGAAGCACACGAGTAAATGACAAACTACTCCACAAAGATATAAGTGAAGATCAATGAGTAGTTAAATAATTATGTAACTACGTGAAGACTCTCTCTCATTTAAGAATTTAAGATCTTGGTATTTTATTCCAACAGGAAGAAAAACAAAAGAAAATAAAATGATGCTCCAAGCAAAACACATATCATGTGGTGAATAAAAATATAGCTCCAAGTAAAGTTACCGATGAATGAGGACGAAAGAGGGGATGCCATCCGGGGCATCCCCAAGCTTAGGCTTTTGGTTGTCTTTGAATATTACCTTGGGGTGTGATGTCTACTACACAACCTTCTTCTTGTAGACGTTGTTGGGCCTGCAAGTGCACAGGTTTGTAGGACAGTAGGAAATTTCCTTCAAGTGGATGACCTAAGGTTTATTAATCTGTAGGAGGCGTAGGATGAAGATGGTCTCTCTCAAACAACCGTGCAACCAAATAACAAAGAGTCTCTTGTGTCCCCAACACACCCAATACAATGGTAAATTGTATAGGTGCACTAGTTCGGCGAAGAGATGGTGATACAAGTGCAATATGGATGGTAGATATAGGTTTTTGTAATCTGAAAAATATAAAAACAGCAAGGTAACTAATAATAAAAGTGAGCATAAACAGTATTGCAATGGTAGGAAACAAGGCCTAGGGTTCATACTTTCGCTAGTATGTATTAATGAGTTCGTACTAAAATAACACCTTAAGACACAAATCAACCAAAACCCTAATGTCACCTAGATACCCCATTGTCACCTCAAGTATCCCTGGGCATGATTATACGATATGCATCACACAATCTCAGATTCATCCAACCAACACAAAGTACTTCAAAGAGTGCCCCAAAGTTTCTACGGGAGAGTCAAGAACGTGTGCCAACCCCTATGCATAGGTTCATGGGCAGAACCCGCAAGTTGGTCACCAAAACATACATCAAGAGGCACATGATATCCCATTGTCACCATAGATAAGCACGACAAGACATACATCAAGTGTTCTCATGAAAGACTCAATCCGATAAGATAACTTCAAAGGGGAAACTCAATTCATCACAAGAGAGTACAGGGGGAGAAACATCATAAGATCTAACTACAATAGCAAAGCTCGGGATACATCAAGATCATGCCATAGAGGGAACACGAGAGAGAACACGAGAGAGTGAGAGATCAAACACATAGCTACTGGTACATACCCTCAGCCCCGAGGGTGAACTACTCCCTCCTCGTCATGGAGAGCGCCGGGATGATGAAGATGGGTGCCGAGAAGGGCTCCCAAGAGGTTTTTGGTGGCTACAGAGGCTTGCGGCGGCGGAACTCCCGATCTATCTTGATATTCGATGGTTTTAGGGTACGTAGGCATATATAGGCAAAAGAAGTCGGTCAGGGGGTGCTCAAGGGGTCCACGAGACAGGGGGTCGCGCCCTCTAGGGGGGGTGCCCCCCTATCTCCTGGGCTCCTCGAGTATCTTCTGACTTGATCTCCAAGCCTCCAGGATGATATTCTTCCAAAAATTACGATGCCGAAGGTTTCATTCCGTTTGGACTCCGTTTGATATTCCTTTTCTTCGAAATACTGAAACAGGCAATAAAACAGAAATATGGACTGGGCCTCCGGTTAATATGTTAGTCCCAAAAGTAATATAAAAGTGTATAATAAAGCCCATTATCATTCAAAACAAATAATAATATAGAATGAATGCTTCATAAATTATAGATACGTTGGAGACGTATCAGCATCCCCAAGCTTAATTCCTACTCGTCCTCGAGTAGGTAAATGATAAAAGAAAGAATTTATGAAGTGTGAATCCTAGAAGGTGCACAAGTTTGATCAATGATAATTTCAATCACCTTTACTAGCATCAATATATGTCATAATAGTAGTTCATCTCATAAAACTTTGCATGATAACGTAACAAGAAATTCACATGTTGAAGCATAGACCATAAACTTCTTGAAAACTAGCAAACTTCATTCTTAGTCATCAAAACAATTGCAATTCATCTTACTTTCAGGAAGAGTCTATGTTAGAGCTTGGTTTGGCAAACTTCACATACTCAACTATCATATATTCTTCTACAATTGCTAACACTCACGCAATACTTGTGGTTATGAAGTTTTAATCAGACACAGAGAAAGATTGGGGCTTATAGTGTTGCCTCCAAACGTATTCACCTTTGGGTGATGTCAACAATAATAGTTTATGCTAACGTACATCCAATTGGAGATATATATCAGGATCACCCCACCACAAAGTGCTTGCCAAAGGATAAAATGAAAAAGGGAAAGGTCAAGATCACCTTGACTCTTGCATAAAGTAAAAGACATAAAGTAAAAGATAGGCCCTTCGCAGAGGGAAGCAGAGGTTGTCATGCGCTTTTAAGGTTGGATACACAAAATCTTAATGCGAAAGAACGTCACTTTATATTGCCCCTTGTATATGGACCTTTATTATGCAGTCCGTTTCTTTTATTGCTTCCATAACAAGTTCGTACAAAGCTTATTTTCTCCACACTAATAAGTCGTGCATATTTAGAGAGAAATTTTTATTGCTTGCACCGATGACAACTTACTTGAAGGATCTTACTCAATCCATAGGTAGGTATGGTGGACTCTCATGGCAAAACTGGGTTTAAGGATATTTGGAAGCACAAGTAGTATCTCTACTTGGTGCTAGGAATTTTGGCTAGCATGAGGGAGAAAGTCAAGCTCAACATGTTTGAATGATCCATGATAATACACTTTAACTGAGATGCGAGAAAACATAACCCATTACGTTGTCTTCCTTGTCCAATATCAACTCTTTAGCATGTCATACATAATGAGTGCTCACAATTATAAAAGATGTCTATGATAATATATTTATATGTGAAACCTCTCTTCCTTCAATATTCTTTCATGAATTGTTCAAATGACTAATACAATGCTTGCTAACCGTCAATAAATTTACAACCTCTACTTCTTAGATGTGAAGTCATTACTCCCCATGGGATAAGCAAATGAAACATATATAAATTCAGATTTATGACATGCAACTCATTCAACAATTTACTCATAGGATATAAGTGAAGCACACGAGTAAATGAAAAACTACTCCAAAAAGATATAAGTGAAGATCAATGAGTAGCTAAATAATTATATAACTATATGAAGACTCTCTCTCATTAAAGAAATTCAGATCTTGGTATTGTATTCAAGCAGCAAGCAAAACAAAATAAAATGACATTCCAAGGATAGCACAACTCATGTGAAGAAGCAAAAACTTAGGCTCAACCGATACTAACCGATAGTTGTTGAAGAAGAAAGGTGGGATGCCTACCGGGGCATCCCCAAGCTTAGATGCTTGAAAATTCTTGAAATATTATCTTGGGGTTCCTTGGGAATCCCCAAGCTTGAGCTTTTGTGTCTCCTTAATTCCTTTCATATCATGGTTTCTCTTCTTTTTATCAAAAGCTTCATTCACAACAATCTCAACAAGAACTCGTGAGATAGGTTAGTATAAACCAATGCAAAACCTCATCACTTTCTACTGTAACAAATCACTAAAATTATTATTCAACATTGCATACTAAATGCATCTGCATCTTTAATACTCATATCCTCAAATAGAATCATTAAACAAGCAAACATACGCAAACAATGCAAACATAACAGCAATCTGCCAAAACAGTACAGTCTATAAAGAATGCAAGAGTATCAATACTTCCCTAACTCCAAAAAATATGAACTAAAATTCCCAATGTAACGAATTTATCAGAGGAAAATATTCAGAAGGATTCAACGTTATACCATTCTCTGACTTTTCTAGGGAATTTTTGCAACAGCGGTAAACTTTCTGTTTTCAAACAGCAACATGTATACTAGGAAAATAAGCATGGCAAAGGCTATATTTGACATTTTTATTGAAAATAAAGATGCAAAACATTATTCTAACTAACATAAAGCAAATACTAACAAAAGAAAATGACGCTCCAAGCAAAACATATATCATGTGGCGAATAAACATATAGCTCCAAGTAAAGTTACCGGTGAACGAAGACGAAAGAGGGGATGCCTTCTGGGGCATCCCCAAGCTTAGGCTCTTGGTTTTCC
This sequence comes from Triticum aestivum, assembly GCF_018294505.1. Taxonomy (NCBI): domain Eukaryota; kingdom Viridiplantae; phylum Streptophyta; class Magnoliopsida; order Poales; family Poaceae; genus Triticum; species Triticum aestivum. Next base: position 211,209,803 of record NC_057798.1, read on the forward strand.
TTGAATATTAACTTGGGATGCCTTGGGCATCCCCAAGCATAGGCTCTTGCCATTCCTTATTCCATATTCCATCGAATCGTTACCCAAAACTTGAAAACTTCAACCACACAAAACTCAACACAAAACTCGTAAGCTCCGTTAGTATATGAAAATAAATCACCACTTAGGTACTGTAATGAACTCATTCTAAATTTATATTGGTGTAAAACCTAATTTATTCTAACTTATCTATGGTTCATAACCTCCGATACTACTCATAGATTCATCAAAATAAGCTAACAACACAATGAAAACAGAATCTGTCAAAAATAGAACAGTCTGTAGTAATCTGTATCAAATGTATACTTCTGAACCCCAAAAATTATGAAATAAATTTCTGGAACTGAGGCATTTGTCTATTAATCATCTGCAAAAATAATCAACCTAAAAGAACTCTCCAGTAAAAAATGGCAGCTATTCTCGTGAGCGCTAAAGTTTCTGTTTTTCACAGCAAGATCACATAAACTTCATCCAAGTCTTCCCAAAGGTTCTACTTGGCACTTTATTGAAACAAAAGCAATAAAACATGATTATTACAGTAGCATAATCATGTGGACACACAAAAACAGTAAGGATAAATAAAGGGTTGTCTCCCAACAAGCGCTTTTCTTTAATGTCTTTTTAGCTAGGCATGATGATGGCAATGATGCTCACATAAAAGATAAGAATTGAAACATAACGGGAGGATCATGAAGCATATGACTAGCACATTTAAGCCTAACCCACTTCCTATGCATAGGGATTTTGTGAGCAAACAACTTATGGGAACAATAATCAACTATCATAGGAACATAAAACAAACATAGCCTCAAAACTTTAAGCACATAGAGAGGAAACTTGATATTATTGCAATTCCTACAAGAATATATTCCTCCCTCATAATGATTTTCAGTAGAATCATGAATGAATTTAACAATATAACCAACACTATAGCATTCTTTTCATGATCTACAAGCATATAAAATATACTACTCTCCACATAAGCAAAATTCTTCTCATTCGGAATAGTGAGAGTATCATAAGAGACTTGAACACTAAAAACTGTTTCCACATTAAAAGAGTAAAGTTCAGAAAAAGGGTAATCATAATCATGACAAGTTCTATAAATATAATCATCACTACTTTTTACAGCATAAGTTTCATCACAATAATCATCATAAGTAGCAACTTCGTTCTCATCATAATCGATTGAAACCTCTCCCAAGATAGTGGAATCACTAAATAAAGTTGACACTCTTCCAAATCCACTTTCATATTCATCACAATAAGATTCAAGATCTTCCAAAATAGTGGGATCACTAATTCCTAAAGTCGACACTCTTCCAAACCCACTTTCATCACTATAATCATCATAGGTAGGAGGCATGCTATCATCATAACAACTTTGCATATCAAAACATGGGGGACAAAAAATATCATATTCATCAAATATAGCTTCCCCAAGCTTGTGGCTTTGCATATCATTAGCATCATAGATATTCAAGGAATTAATACTAAGAACATTGCAATCATGCTCATCATACAAAGATATAGTACCAAACATTATAATGCATTCTTCTTCTAGCACTTGAGCACAATTTTCCTTTCCATCATACTCACGAAAGATATTAAAAAGATGAAGCGTATGAGACAAACTTAACTCCATTTTTGTAGTTTTCTTATAAAAACAAAACTAGTGATAAAACACGAAACAAAAAGATCCGATTGCAAGATCTAAAGATATACCTTCAAGCACTCACCTGTCGGGGGTTGGATACGACATATGCCAAAGGATGGCTTATCATGGTGGGAGCGAGTAGAACGTCGTCGGTGCCTGGAAGCGGGATGAGGCGAAGACATGCACGCCGGCGGAACTTACCCAGCTTCAGGGCTCTTCTAGGAGATAACACCCCTACTGCTGCTCTGCGGGGTCTCCGCATGATCACTAAGGAAAAGTGACTACAATGGTGCTCCTGGAGCTGTTTCGGGAGGCAAGAGAGGGCAAGGCTAGCTCTCTCCTCCCTGTGCTATCTGGTCTATCTCTATCTAGGTCCGAACCCTTTGCATGGGTGCCCCGGGGGGTTTATATAGGCCTACCCCCCGGGGGTACAATAGTAATCCGGCTGGGCGCGGGTCCCAGCCGTCTGTCTCTCAGGCCGCCGTCCTTCCCGCCGGCTTCTGGGGCCCGCCGACTGGCGGGTCCCACGGACAGGCTTGATACTGTAGCGGCACTCCTGATGACGCAGGCTCGGTCATCGGGTCGTGGCAATAGTGCCGTCGTCTATCGGGCGATCACTGTCGCCATTCCCCATCCTATCTGGTTAATGGCTCTTGGGGCCCTGGGGAGGAGTCGGCCGACTCTAGGGAGGCCGACTCCCATAGGTCCATCTTCGGGTCGCCCAGGCTGCCTTTGGCCCACCCACTGACAGGCGGCCCCGCCGCCTTTGGGTCGTACAGGCCGGCGTCGTGGGCACAGTGCACTGCGCATTGTGGCTGAGGTCAGGGCTGGCATGGCAACAGTGCCGCGCCTCGCCGGAGATCTTCCAGCGATACGGCTCACTATAGCCATGCCGGCCCTCCGTAAGCGGGAGGGGGAAACGGCCATGTCGTGACCGTAGCCCGCATCATACTTCAAGATGAGGGCGGAGTCATGGGCCGACTCTCCATAGTCGGCCTCTCTGGAGGTCGCCAGCTTGGAGTCGGCTTATCTGGGAGTCGCCGTGTGGGATTCGGCTTGTCTTGTCGTCGCCGTCTGGGACTCGGCATATTTTGGAGTCGCTCATGGGACTCGGCCTGAGGGGCGCGGCCTTCCCCGATGTCTTGAAAGGTCCTGGGGCTCAGGTTAGCCTACCCATGGCCCATTACTCCGACTGTAGTCCCCGAAGCTGGTGAAGCCCTGCGGACGCTGCATTGTGGGGCTTCAACAGTTTCAACCTTCAAGGAGCAGACTCTGGAACTCGGCTGCCGTCTTCCCTTGGGCCGACTGTCGAGAGTCGGAGGTTTAGTGAAGAGCCGCAGCTCGAAAGTCGCGGCGAGAAACCACGCGGCGTGCCTGATACGCTTCCCCGCAGCCATCAGGGTGGTCCTATCGCGTGGCGCCATGTGGGGAGAACAGTCTGCCTGCCCACGCGCACGACGAGACAGGCCGTCAGGCGGGGCCCGCCACTACCGTGCCTCGGCATACGAATGGATCCGTTGCGGCCGTGGACGGTTGGTTTTCCTGCGTCGTTACTGCGCGCAGTAACTTCGTGGGGTAAATCGTGGGGTGGCGTGGGGCATCGTGCATAGCTAATCCCACGCCCGCCCCCTCGGCTTCTTAGCCCGCAGGGCTATAAGTAGGCGGGGGGGGGGGGAGCGGAGCGGCACAGCACGCGCGCCCTTCTTCCTCGCTCCCCCGCCTCATCTTGCCTTCTGTCCCTCCTGCCTCCGCCGCTGAGCAAGAGCACTCCACACCACGGTGATGAGCTCTTCCTCTGCCGTGGCCCCCGCCGTGCGCTCCGGCGTATGGGACGGCTCGGAGGTAGAAGAAGAACACATCGAGTTCCTCCGCCGAACACGCCGTCTCCCCAGCGCGGACATCGTGTGCGCCCGTGCCGCGCCAGAGGGGAGATCTGGCCGGCGCCGGAAGAGGGCGAGTGGGTCATCTTCCGCTCGCACCTCATGCGCGGCCTGGGGCTGCCGGCGAGTGGCTTCATCCGCTCGTTCTTGGAGTTCCACAGTCTTCAGCCGCACCACCTCACTCTGAATACGGTGGTGTTTCTCTCCGCCTTCGCCACTCTGTGTGAAGGTTTCCTCGGCGTTCTCCCCACCATCGAGCTGTGGGGAGAATTCTTCTCTTCTAAGCTCGGCACGCACATCGCCGGCGTGCCGGCTCAGTGCGGCGCCTTCATCACGATGCGGCGCTCGATGGCCGACAACCCCTTTCCTCCCATCACGCTAATCAAGTCGGTGAAGATGTGGCAGCGCTCATACTTCTACATGAAGAACCTTGCCTCTGACGGCGACTGGGTCAACTTGCCGCCTTACAACGCCGCCCCCCTGACTGGGAGGTTCCCCAGCTGGTCCCACCGAGTCAAGACGCTGACTCCCGCCGGAGCCGCCGCCGTAGCGCGACTCCGAGTCTTGACGCAGTCGGAGGGACTGGTCGGGGCCGACTTGCTGGCCGCCTTCGTGGCGCGTCGAGTTCTCCCGCTCCAAGGCCGGCCTCACCTGATCTGTCAAATGAGCGGCCTCCGAGACCCAAGTCGGATGAGCACCAAGGAGATGCCTCGCAAGGAGGTGGGAAACATGGTGAATTACATCGCGCACTGCGAGTTTGAGGAGGACTGGCAGTTCGGCAAGGAGCCATACTCGCGCGACAACCCTCCACCAGTAGTAAGTCGCGTCCCCCTATCGTTTTGTTTTCTTTGCAGCCGACTCCGGCTTCTGACTCTTGTTGGTTTCTTCTGAGCTAGAATCCTCATATGTAGCCTGCCGCCGGCGCCACGAGACAGCCCCGCGAGTATGTTCCCGACGGCGCGGAGAGTGACGTCGACGACCCCGACTTGGGGGCGGCGGCGATGGAAGCCGACACCGAAAGCGGGGGAGGAGGAGAAGAAGGCGACTTCAGGCCCTCGGCCACCTTCGCCGACTGGCCTGATGACAACGCTGAAGGGGAGGTCGGCCTGCGCCACCAGCCGAACGTCGGTTCCTCCGCCGGCCAAGGCGGTTTGAAGAGGCGCCACGCCGGGCCGAGTTCGCTCAGAGACAAGTTGAAGAAGATAGAGGGGGCGGCCGCCGCGACCAGATGGGAGGAGGCGGCCGCGAAGGCCAACCGCTTACGACGGGAAGTGAGAAGGCCGCCGCTAGTCTCTGCGTAAGTCTTTACGCTTTTTTGTTTTCCCTTGTTGAATCTTGTCTGAGTCTTTTTGTTATATACTCCCTCCACTCTTCTTCAGGGCCCCTCTTTCCCTTGAGAGAGTCGCCGTCCCCTCCGTCATGGGGTCGGCAGAGACGTCCGCCAATACTCGGCGGCCCGACCCCGCCGCCGACCTCCGGGAGGCGACGCAGCGGAATGCGCAGGAGAAGCGCGAGGAGGAGGAGGCCGAACGTCTGGAGAAGGCGGAGGCCGACAGGGCGGCCGCCTCCGCCCAGAAGAAGCTGGATGATGCCGAAGCCGCCCTTGCAGCAAGACGGCGTGCCGAGGAGGTCGCGCGTCACCGATCGGCGATGCTCGTCCCCCCACTGTCGTCTGCACCGCCGCCTCCAGAGTTCACGGGGCAGACCGGAGAGGCCGGCACCGAGAACCCCGTCGTGGAGAAGAAGAGCGGTGAGGCCTCTATGTCGGACAGTCTCGTGCCGCCGCCGCCTCCACCGCCGTCTGGGAGACCGCACGGCAAACAGCCGGTGGATCCGTCGGAGCCACCGGCCATGGACGAGGCCGAGGCGCGGCTGCTTCTCCAAGTCGCCTCGCCAGCGCGCCGCCGTCTTGAGAGGGCGACCTCGGCGCCGCGACCTCGGGAGACCGGCGCTGCCAGCTCGACAACCCTAGACGCCGAGGCCACAAGCGCCGCGCCCATCGGGTGGGTGCGCGGAGGCGGCACCGGGCCGCTAAATCAATTGCTCCTGGAAGTCCAGCCAAAGTTGCGGGCCGAAGGCGACGCCCTTCAATCCTGCACCAAAGCGCTACTGGCCGCATGAACGGCCGTCCGAGTAAGTTTCTTTTTTGATTCTTGTTTTTCTCTGTGGGGGCGCGCCAGTGCACCCACTGGGTGTAGTCCCCGAGTTCCGGGCCGGCTGCCGAGTAGGCGGTTCGGAACTCCCTTTGGCGAGTTCCAAACACTAACTTTGTCTTCAATGACTTATTGCAGGAGTACCACAACCTCCACGCCACTGCCTTCAACCGTAATGTTGAGGAGTTGAGCAAGCGGGCTGCCGACTTGTCGGAAAGCCGGAGTAAGCTCTTCTTCTTCGCGGGGGCGCGCTGGCGCACCCGCGGGCTGTAGTCCCCAAGATTCGGGCCGACTGCTGAGTAGTCAGGCCGGATCTTCCCGGCGATCTTCTTTGCTGACGACTAATTTGTCTCTTCTTTCGTTCTTCAGGAGCTAACGGCGCTCTTCAGGAGCAGCTGGGCGAGGCTAATACCGCTCGTCGTGCCAAGGAGGAGGAGTGTGACAAACTTGCCACGGAGCGCGACCTGCTGGCGGCGCAGCTGGCCGAGCAGAAGGAGCTGCTCAAGAAGGCGCAGGACGAGGCCGAGAAGAAGGAGGCCGCTCTCCTGGCCGAGTTCGAGAGCGAGCGCTCCTCCTGGACTGACAGGGAGGCGATGCTGACCTCCGGCTTCCACGAGATCGAGGATATCGTTGATGGTAAGTTTCTTTCGCTTCTTCAGGCTTCCGACTATGTGTCAGGCCGACTTCTGATTTTTCGACTTGCTTCTTTTTTGTCTTGGCAGACTTCTTCCCTGGTCACTCGCAGGCAGTCCCTCTGGCCATTGAGGCTGCTCGCGAGGCACGAAGGGCAAACGGTGAGGAGATCGCCGCTAATGCCCCCGAACCATCGATGAGCAGCTTCTGAGCATTGAAGCCCGTCTTCGTCCGGCTTGCCGGCTGATGCGCCGGCTTCAGCGTGCCGGCGCCCAGGCGGTTGCCGCCCTATGGCCAGGCACGCCGGCTCTGCGCACCGCCAGCCGAACTGCCGACTGGCTGGAGGTCGCTGCCGGCTGTCTTGAGGCCTGGAAGGGCTCCTCGGCCCGGGCCGGAGCGCACCGGGCCTTGGAGTTCGTCAAGGCGTGGTATCCAGGGCTGGACCTAGACCGTCTGGCCGCATTCCGGTCAGAAGCCCAGGCCGAGCTGGAGGCCGTGGAGGGCGCCCTTATCGAGCGTGCGGCGGCCATCGCTGAGTACACGGACACCAGTGTCTTCATCCCCGAGCGGGCTGATGGCGGCGAGGAAGTGCCGCCAGAGTGGTTCGGAATGAACCCGGAGTATGGCGAGGACTCGGCGGAGGTGATCGACTCCGGCACCAAGGAGGAGGACGAGGCGGAGGACGAAGGTGAGGCGGAGGTGCCAGAAGACGGAGCAGGCGGCCAGCCTCAGCTCGACCGCGCCTCCAGCAACGAGCCGCATCGGGAGAAAGCGACTGCCGCCGGAGGCGATCAAACTGAGACTGCCCAGCCGACTGCCCCCGCGCCTGACACCGCCGTCACCTCCGATCCTCCGATCCCAGATGCCGCCTCCTAGGCTGCCTTTTTCACCTCTGTTTGTCTATCTTAGTAATCTTTTGAAAACTTTGTTAGATTCGAACAATTCCACCCGCGGGGTGTATCTTGAACTTCTATTCAAAGATTCGGCCAAGGGCCTATGTAAATATTAATCTGATTTCCGTCTTTCCTTGCTTACTGTTCTTTAGGCTTTTCCCTTTGCCGCCTTCCTTTAGTCGCTGCCTTGCCAGTCGGGCAGCCGCTCTGCCGACTGTCGCTGGGTCAAGTGCTTGGCTACTTCGGGAAGGCAAGTACTTGGCCGTTTAGAGTTTCTTTAGCAAGTCGGATAGAAAGCGACAGGCCGACTACCCAAGAGTCGTCCGTCCTTAATAGAGGCTAATAAAGATGGCGAGCCAGCTACCCATGAGTCGGCTTTCCGCTTCAGAAATGCTGGAGGCCATCTTACGCTATGTTCGTGCTTTAGGTCCTTAGCCATTTTTCATGTGGGCGCCCGTTCTTCCTCACTCTTGCCCACCTCACAGTCGCTCTGCGAGCTGCGGCTTTGCCAGGAGGCGGATTGGGCACCACACACTACTTGTCTGACTGCAGGAAGCTCCTCATAGTGCAAGGCGGCAAGTCCCCGGGCCGACTAGTCTGGCCCGGTGCCAAGTGGCTTGCAATGAAAGTAATGTACTCGGAGGCATAATTCTTATCATACAGATAACAAAAAGGGCAGTCCCCGAGCTCATCTCCGGGGGGCCCAAAGTCTTAGTACTTTAATACAAAGGGGTAGTGTGATACATACTGCATCAACTGTAAAATCTTCGAAGAAGATTTGCATTCCACGGGCGCTCTGTCTCTTTGCCGGAGTCGTCCCTCTTGCGCGCTCGGGGCTTCTGAGCGTCGATCAGATAGTAGGCGTCGTTCCCTAGCACCTTGCTGATGATGAAGGGGCCTTCCCAAGGTGCCGACAGCTTGTGCTGGCCGGCTGTTCGCTGGATCAGCCGGAGCACAAGGTCGCCTTCTTGGAAAGATCTTGGCCTGAGCTTCCTTTTATAGTATCGACGCAGACTCTGCTGGTAGATGCTGGACCGGCTGAATGCCAACAGCCGGCCCTCTTCCAGCAGATCGACGCCATCTTGAAGTGCTTCTTCTGCTTCTTCCTTGGTGTACATGGTGACTCGCGGGGAGTCGAACTCTATGTCTGTTGGGATGACGGCTTCGGCGCCATAGACGAGGAAGAAGGGTGTGAAGCCGGTTGACTTGTTTGGAGTCGTGCGCAGACTCCAAAGGACGGCTGGCAGCTCCTCAAACCAACAGCCGGCAGATCGCTCCAGCGGTACGACGAGTCGAGGCTTGATGCCGGATAAGATGAGGCCGTTCGCTCGCTCCACCTGGCCGTTTGACTGCAGATGGGAAACGGACGCTAAGTCCAGTCGGATGCCCTGTGTTGCGCAGAAACGGGCCAAGGCGCCTTTGGCAAAATTCGTGCCGTTGTCAGTGATGATGTTGTGTGGGATGCCGTACCGAGTTGTGATGTCAGCGATGAAGGTCACTGCAGTCGGACCATTTAACTTCTTGATGGGTTTCACCTCCACCCACTTGGTGAACTTGTCCACTGCGACAAATAGGTGAGTCAAGCCACCTCGTGCCGTCTTGAATGGTCCCACCATGTCCAGGCCCCAGACTGCAAAGGGCCAGGCGATGGGGATAGTCTTGAGTGCGGAAGCCGGCTGATGTGGCTTGGAACGGAAAATCTGGCACCCCTTGTACTTTTGGACTAACTCTTTGGCCTCTTCCAGAGCGGTTGGCAAGAAGAAACCGTGCCGAAAGGCTTTGGCGACGAGTGCCCTGGAGGCCGCGTGGTGACCGCACTCGCCTTCATGGATGTCTCTGAGGATTGCCTGGCCTTGTTCTGCCTCGACGCAGCGTTGGAAGACGCCGGTAACGCTGCACCTGACCAGCTCTCTGTTGACTATGGTGTAGGCTGCTGCTCAGCGTTGCACTTGCCGAGCCAAGATTTCATCAGTTGGTAGCTCTCTATTTACTAAGAATCTGAGGATGGGCTGGTCCCATGAAGGTGCTGCTATTTCTTCAACTGCCACTAGTGCGACTTGGATAAGGGCGGCTGGGCTGGGAGGCGGCGGGTTGGAGTCCGCAGCCGCTTGCTGATTTGACAAAGTTCCGGGGCCGACTGGAGCAGTCCCCGGGCCGAGCTCTGGAGTCTTCGATCTTGCTACTGCAGTCCTCGGGCCGGGTTCTGAAGTCCCCGGGCCGGCTTCGACTGTATGTTTCTTGGAGTCGGATTCGTCCTCCTCAGGCGGAGCCGGCACATAGATTGAATCTGATTCTGGTGACGGCTTGATAGAAGGCTTGATGAGGCGCCGGAGGGCGACACCAGATGGTATTGCCTGGCGGGTGGAGCCGATTCGTGCCAAGGCGTCTGCTTGGTCGTTGTCGTTCCTTGGCACATGGAGGAACTCGCACCCTTTGAAATATACGCTGAGTTGCTGGACAAGGAAACGGTAGCTCGCCATATTTGCGTCCTTGGCGTCCCAATCGCCAAATGATTGCTCGACCACCAAGTCAGAGTCGCCATAACACAGGATCCGGCGAATGCCGAGTTCTTTGGCAAGCCGGAGCCCGTGGATGAGCGCCTTGTACTCGGCCACATTGTTGGAGGCGGCGAAGTGGATCTGCAGCGCATATCTAAGCTTCTCGCCCTTGGGGGAAGTGAGGACAACGCCGGCTCCCAAGCCGGTGCGCATCTTGGAGCCGTCGAAGTGCATCCGCCAATGGGTGGAGTCGGGTGCTGGCGGCAGATACTGGGTCTCGGCCCAGTCGACGAGGAAGTCGGCCAGTGCTTGTGACTTGATGGCGGTGTGGGGCTCGTAGTAGATAGTGTAGGGGGCCAGGTCGATGGCCCATTTGGCCACTTGGCCAGAAGCATCTCGGCTTCCGATGATCTTGGCCAGTGGAGCTATGCAGACCACGGGGATTGGATGCTCCTAGAAGTAAGGCTTCAATTTCTTGGCGGCAAAATGCACGCCGTAGCACATCTTCTGGTAATGGGGGTAGTTCTGCTAGGAGGTTGACAGCACCTTGCTTAAGTAATATACCGGTCTCTCGACAGGTAGCGCCTTGCCTTCCTCCTTGTGCTCAACTACAATGACTGTGCTGACTACTCGGCTAGTGGCGGCAATGTATAGGAGCATGGGCTCTTTGGGAGTCAGAGCCGCCAGCACAGGGGGAGTAGTCAACATATTCTTTAGTTGGAGAAAAGCCTCGTCCGCCTTGGGAGTCCATTCAAAGAAGGTCGTCTTCTTCATGAGCTGATACAAGGGGAGAGCCTTCTCGCCCAGCCGAATGATGAATCGGCTGATGGATGCCAAACAGCCGGTGAACTTCTGCACATCTAACAGTTGTCTGGGTGCTTCCATCCTCTCGATGGCCTTAATCTTCACAGGATTGCACTCTATGCCGCGTTCGGAGACCAGGAAACCGAGGAGCTGGTCGGCTGGTACTCCAAAAACGCACTTCTCTGGGTTGAGTTTGATCTGGAATCGGCGCAGATTCTCAAAGGTTTCCTTGAGGTCCTCCAGCAAGGTTCCATGCTTCTCCATCTTCACCACTACATCATCCACATAGACGTGGGCATTTCTGCCGAGTTGCTTCAGGAGGCACTTCTGCATGCAACGCTGAAAGGTGGCGCCGGCGTTTCTTAAGCCGAACGTCATGGTCAGGTAGCAGAAGGCTCCAAACGGTGTGATGAAGGCGGTCTTCAGTCTGTCAGCCGGGTTCAGCTTGATCTGGTGATATCCTAAATATGCATCTAGGAAACTCAACAGCTCGCATCCGGCTGTGGAGTCTATCACCTGATCAATTCTCGGCAGAGCAAATGGGTCCTTGGGGCAGGCTTTGTTGAGGCTCGTGTAATCAATGCACATCCGCCACTGCTTGTTCTTCTTCAGCACCAGTACTGGGTTTGCCAGCCACTCTGGAAAAAACACTTCCATGATGAAGCCGGCTGCCAGGAGCCGGGCTATTTCTTCTCCAACAACTCTTCTTTTTTCTTCTGACAGGCGGCGCAAGGGCTGCCTGACGGGCTTCATATCAGATCGGACGTGTAATTTGTGCTCGGCGAATTCCGTCGGGACACCAGGCATGTCCTTGGGGGACCATGCGAAGATGTCGCGATTCTCACGGAGGAAATCGATGAGCTCGCCTTCCTATTTGCTGTCAAGGCATGTGCCCATGACAGCGTACCTCTCCGGGTGCTCCGGGTCCAACGGTATCTTCTTTGTTTCTCTGGCCGGCTTGAATGATCCTTCTACTTCCGGCTCCTTAGGGTCGGGCGATAACTCGGGTTGTTTGCCGGCCATCGCCACGACCCGATCAAGAAGCCGTTTCTCAGCTCCGATCACCAGGGACTCGGCCAGCCTACTACTTTAGGCCGCGCAAGCGGACGACTTCCTGTAGTCGCCAAACACGGTTAGGATTCCCTTGGAACTCGGCATCTTCATCTTGAGGTAGGCGTAGTGGGGGACCGCCATGAACTTGGCCAAGGCGGGTCGGCCAAGCAATGCATGGTATGGGCTTTCAAGGTCCACCACCTCAAACCAAATTGGCTCTCGGCGGAAATGATCCTTGTCTCCGAAGAGCACATCTATCAGGATCTTGCCGATTGGCGAGCAGGAAAGGCCAGGAACGATTCCGTGGAACATAGTTCGGCTGCTCTGAAGCTGTCTTCGCTTGATTCCTAATTTCTCCATTGTATCCTTGTACAGGATGTCGATACTGCTACCTCCGTCTATTAGTACTCGTGAGAAGCGAGCGGCCCGCCTATCTGTGGCGAGTGTGGCGCCTAACACCAAGGCGTAGCAGCCTGGACTCGGCATCACCTCTGGGTGATCATCTCTGCTCCAACTGATAGGCTTCTCGGACCAATGCATGAACTTTGGAGTGCTTGATGCAACCGCACTCACTTCTTGCTACTGTTGGCGCCTGCTGCATCGGTCATCCGCTACACTGGTGAACACCACATAGGCTCCGTGCTCATATGGGAACTCGTCTTGTATCGCGCCGACTGGCCTGATGGCCGGCTATTGGGGCGGTGGTGGAGGAGGCGGCCCAGCAGCAGGGGGAGGGAGCAGGACGACCCCCTTGGCGATTCTGGTCAACCAGTGGCATTTCCTGGTGGTGTGGTTCGACGGCTTCGCGCCACTGTGAAACTTGCAGGGACCATCTAGAGTCTGCTCATAGGAGAAAGCCGGCAGCCAGTTGGACTTGCCACCCTTCTGTTGCTTCGCCGAAGGCGGTCCCTCCAACTGCTGGTCCTCTGCTGTTGCCACTTGCCGACTGCTGGAAGTCGGCTGCGGGGCTTTGCGCTTCTCGTCATTCTGCTGTTGCCGCTGACTGGTGTCTCCAGCCGGTGTTCTTGGAGCCTGAGGGGTGACTTTGCCAGTTGTGCTGACCCGAATCTCCGCCTTCATGGAGGAATCGGCTGTGGCGTACTTGTCCGCTGTGATCAGCAGCTCATCGAGGGTCTCCGGCTCGTCGCAGAGGAGCTTGTGCTTGAGGAGGGTGCCTTCTCTGCACCCGGCAGTAAAGTACTCGATGGCCTACACCTCGTGCATGCCCTCGCAGGAGTTCCGGAGTTCGCCCCAGCGCGTGAGGTAGTCGCGAGTAGACTCGTCAGGACCTTGCACGCACAAGGAGAGCTGGCGTGGATTGGGAGTTGCTTGTACGTGCTCGTGAAGTTCCGGACGAAAGCCTCGGTGAAGTCGACCCAGCTGTTGATGCTGCGAGGCTTCAGACTGTTCAACCACGTCCGGGCCGAGCCCTGGAGCATGAGCGGGACGTATCTTACGGCAACACGCTTGTTGCCGTTCGCTATGTTGACGGCTGTGGAGTAGTCGATCAGCCAATCTTCCGGCTTCACGGTGCCGGTATATTTGGGCGTATCTCAGGGGAGCGTGAACCCTTTGGGGAAGGGCTCATCTCGGATGCGGGGTCCAAAGCAGGGGGGACCCAACTCGTCTTCTTCTTCCAGTGCCAGGGATCGGTGGAGTCGGTCGATCCGGTGGCAGGTGTCGTTCTCTCCGACTCCCTCTCGGCGGCCAAGGCGGTCGCCGAGAGTCGGATGTTCCACGGGCGGCGGGGGGACTCGCCTTTCTCTGCAAGGAGGGAGAGGCAGGTAGTTGTCCCGCCGTTCCACCGCTTTGGGGCGGCCGTCTTGGTCGTGCTTGATGGTGATGTGAGTCCGACTGTGGTTGACAGCCGGCTCCTTGTCCTTCTTCCCACGGGCCCCGCCAGTCGGCATCCGAGACGTTGCACCTTGTCTCGGCGAGGCGATGGGTCGTCGTTTTGGCACTGCGGCGCCTCGGTGTGGCAGCCGGCATCATTCTGCGCGGCAGCCGCGTCGAGGAGCTACTAAACTCGCTCCGTCATTATGCGGCGCTCTTCGCCTTCAAAGTTGTCGAGCTCGTCTGCCGCCGCCTGGGCGGCACGGATATTCTCTGCGGGCGTGGCATACACAAGGTGATCAGCCCCGAAGAGGTTGGCGATTGCCGCGCCGCACTGTCGGACCGCGCCTAGGCGGCTAGGCCCGGTTGGAGCCGGCGAGCCACCTACGGCGCGATCCATCTCACGTTGGTAAGCTTCTGACAAGCGCCTCATGCTTGCCAGCTTCTTTGCGCCCTCGACGAGCTGAAGGCGGAGCGCCTCCAGCGTCCCGGCGTCGGCGTCTTCCGGAATCGGCGCTGCAAGGTCTCGCAAGGCCGCGTCAAATGGGTCGTGCGCTCCTTCGTCGGAGCGCTCGCCGTGGTCGAGGACGAGGACCTCAGTGACGGTGCTTCTGCCTCTTCCTGCGTACGAGAGCGGCTCGTCGTAGACCACCACGTTGGTGGGGAACGCGTCGAGCGACGTGGTGTCGGAGTCGACCAGCATCGGGTCGGTGGATCTTATGGACTCCAGGTCCGCGGCAGGCTCGCCGGCGACGTGGAGTTGGTCGAGGAGGCCCACGAGGAGGCTCTCGGGGCCACTCGTGCCTGCATCGAGCGCAGGCTCATCGGAGAGGTGAACCTCGCCGACAAGATCGGCGAGGCAGCTGGCTGCACACGCGATCTCAGCGCCGTGCAGCGCATCGGCACAGACGCCATCCGGCGTGCCGGGCTGGCTGTGCTCGCCGGGGAGGAATAGGGTTCCCGTCCAGAGCAGGTCTCCGGACGATGGTGCACCTCGCCCCACGGTGGGCGCCAAATGTCGGGGGTTGGATACGACATATGCGAAAGGATGGCTTATCATGGTGGGAGGGAGTAGAACGTCGCCGGTGCCTGGAAGCGGGATGAGGCGAAGACATACACGCCGGCGGAACTTACCCAGCTTCAGGGCTCTCCTAGGAGATAACACCCCTACTGCTGCTCTGCGGGGTCTCCGCATGATCACTAAGGAAAAGTGACTACAATGGTGCTCCTGGAGCTGTTTCGGGAGGCAAGAGAGGGCAAGGCTAGCTCTCTCCTCCCTGTGCTATCTGGTCTATCTCTATCTAGGTCCGAACCCTTTGCAAGGGTGCCCCGGGGGGTTTATATAGGCCTACCCCCCGGGGGTACAATAGTAATCCGGCTGGGCGCGGGTCCCAGCCGTCTGTCTCTCAGGCTGCCGTCCTTCCCGCCGGCTTCTAGGGCCCGCCGACTGGTGGGTCCCGCGGACAGGCTTGATACTGTAGCGGCACTCCTGATGACGCAGGCTCGGTCATCGGGTCGTGGCAACAGTGCCGCCGTCTATCGGGCGATCACTGTCGCCATTCCCCATCCTATCTGGTTAATGGCTCGCGGGGCCCTGGGGAGGAGTCGGCCGACTCTAGGGAGGCCGACTCCCACAGGTCTATCTTTGAGTCGCCCAGGCCGCCTTCGGCCCACCCACTGACAGGCGGCCCCGCCGCATTTGGGTCGTACAGGCCGGCGTCGTGGGCACTGTGCATTGCGCACTGTGGCTAAGGTCAGGGCAGGCATGGCAACAGTGTCGCGCCTCGCCGAAGATCTTCCAGTGATACGGCTCACTGTAGCCATACCGGCCCTCCGTAAGCAGGAGGGGGAAACGGCCATGCCGTGACCGTACCCGGCATCATACTTCGAGATGAGGGAGGAGTCATGGGCCGACTCTCCATAGTCGGCCTCTCTGGAGGTCGCCAGCTTGGAGTCGGCTTATCTGGGAGTCGCCGTCTGGGACTCGGCTTGTCTTGTCGTCGCCGTCTGGGACTCGGCATATTTTGGAGTCGCTCCTGGGACTCGGCCTGAGGGGCACGGCCTGCCCCGATGTCTTGAAAGGTCCTGGGGCTCGGATTAGCCTACCCGTGTCCCACTACTCCGACATCACCTCTCCGGCAACAGCGCCAGAAAAGAGCTTGATGTCTACTACACAACCTTCTTCTTGTAGACGTTGTTGGGCCTGCAAGTGCACAGGTTTGTAGGACGGTAGCAAATTTCCCTCAAGTGGATGACCTAAGGTTTATCAATCCATAGGAGGTGTAGGATGAAGATGGTCTCTCTCAAACAACCCTGCAACCAAATAACAAAGAGTCTCTTGTGTCCCCAACACACCCAATACAATGGTAAATTGTATAGGTGCACTAGTTCGGCAAAGAGATGGTGATACAAGTGCAAAATAGATAGTAGAAATAGGTATTTGTAATCTGAAATAATAAAAACAGCGAGGTAACTAATGGTAAAAGTGAGCGTAGATGATGTTGCAATGGTAGGAAACAAGGCCTAGGGTTCATACTTTCGCTAGTGCAAGTCCTCTCAACAATAATAACATAGATAGATCATATAACAAGCCCTCAACATGCAACAAAGAGTCACTCCAAATCCACTAATAGCGGAGAACAAAGGTAGAGATTATGGTAGGGTACGAAACCACCACAAAGTTATTCTTTCGGATCGATCTTTTAATGAGTTCGTACTAGAATAACAACTTAAGACACAAATCAACCAAAACCCTAATGTCACCTAGATACTCCATTGTCACGTCAAGTATCCGTGGGCATGATTATACGATATGCATCACATAATCTCAGATTCATCCAACCAACACAAAGTACTTCAAAGAGTGTCCCAAAGTTTCTACCGGAGAGTCAAGAACGTGTGCCAACCCCTATGCATAGGTTCATGGGTGGAACCCGCAAGTTGGTCACCAAAACATACATCAAGAGGCACATGATATCCCATTGTCACCACAGATAAGCACGGCAAGACATACGTCAAGTGTTCTCATAAAAGACTCAATCCGATAAGATAACTTCAAAGGGGAAACTCAATTCATCACAAGAGAGTAGAGGGGGAGAAACATCATAAGATCCAACTACAATAGCAAAGCTCGGGATACATCAAGATCATGCCATAGAGGGTACACGAGAGAGAACACGAGAGAGAGAGATCAAACACATAGCTACTGGTACATACCCTCAGCCCCGAGGGTGAACTACTCCCTCCTCGTCATGGAGAGCGCTGGGATGATGAAGATGGCCACCGGTGATGGGTTCCCCCTCCAGCAGGGTGCCGGGAAGGGCTCCCGAGAGGTTTTTGGTGGCTACAGAGGCTTGCGGCGGCCGAACTCCCGATCTATCTTGATATTCGATGGTTTTAGGGTACGTAGGCATATACAGGCAAAAGAAGTCGGTCGGGGGTGAGGGAGTCCTGGATTAGGGGGTGTCCGAATGGCCGGACTATGACCTTTGGCCGGACTCTCGGACTATGAAGATACAAGATTGAAGACTCCGTCCCGTGTCCCGATAGGACTTTCCTTGGCGTGGAAGGCAGGCTTCGCGATACGATATGAAGATCTCCTCCCATTGTAACTGACTCTATGTAAGCCTAGCCCTCTCCGGTGTCTATATAAACCGGAGAGCTTTAGTCCATAGGACGGACAACAATCATACCATAGGCTAGCTTCTAGGGTTTAGCCTCTCTGATCTCGTGGTAGATCAACTCTTGTACTACCCATATCATCAATATTAATCAAGCAGGAGTAGGGTTTTACCTCCACCGAGAGGGCCCGAACCTTGGTAAAAACATTGTGTCCCTTG
Organism: Triticum aestivum; assembly: GCF_018294505.1. Taxonomy (NCBI): domain Eukaryota; kingdom Viridiplantae; phylum Streptophyta; class Magnoliopsida; order Poales; family Poaceae; genus Triticum; species Triticum aestivum. The sequence goes on from NC_057798.1 coordinate 211,227,085, forward strand.
TTTCCTGTTACCATCCGCCCAGACGCACAGTTCGGGACCCCCTACCCGAGATCCGCCGGTTTTTACACCGACATTGGTGCTTTCATTGAGAGTTCCTCTGTGTCGTCACGCAGTCCAGGGTGAGAATTTTCTCCCCGGACAGATCTTCGTATTCGGCGGCTTCGCACTGCGGGCCAATTCGCTTGGCCATTTGGAGCAGATCGAAAGCTACGCCCCTAGCCATCAGGTCAGGTTTGGAAGCTTAAACTACACGGCTGACATCCGTGGGGACTTGATCTTCGACGGATTTGAGCCACGGCCGAGTGCGCTGCACTTTCACGTTGGGCATGATCTAGCTCCGCCGGACAGCGCCCAGAGCGCCGCTCAAGTGCCCGCTCCGACCACCAGCTCGGAGCCAGCTGCGCCAGTCGGGGACGGTCGATTGGACGCCACCCCAGGAGCCGCAATCTCTACGGCGATAGAGCCGAATACCAGCCTAGTCCTTTGCAAGGCCGGTGACTCCAAGGTGCCGGACTCTGTTCCGGACTCCGAATCTTCCGCACCCCTTCCGATCGAACCCGATTGTGATCCGATCATGGAGTTCACCGCCGCGGACGTCTTTCAGCACTCGCCCTTTGGTGATATCCTGAATTCACTAAAGTCTCTCTCTTTGTCAGGAGAGCCCTGGCCGAACTATGGCCAGCAAGGTTGGGATGTGGACGACGAAGAAATTCGGAACCCACCCACCACCCACTTTGTAGGCACTATCGATGATCTAACCGACATGCTCGACTTCGACTCCGAAGACATCGACGGTATGGATGCCGATGAAGGAGACGACCAAGAACCAACACCTATAGGGCACTGGAAGGCCACCTCGTCATATGACATATACATGGTGGACACCCCCAAAGCAGGGGATGGCGATGAAAAAGCGGAGGACGACCCCTCCAAGAAGCAACCCAAGCACCGACGTCAGCGGCGCCGCTCTAAATCCTGCCAAAGCAAGAACGGCGAATCCGGCACCGGAGACATCAACACCCTGGACAGTGCCGAAGACAACCCCCTCCAGTAGGATTCAACGCAGGAGGACGAAGGAGCCAGCCCTCATGAGAGAACGGCAGACAGAGAGGTCGAGGACGACAATTATATGCCTCCCTCCGAAGACGAGGCAAGCCTCGACGACAACGAATTCGTCGTGCCAGAGGATCCCGTTGAACAAGAGCGTTTAAAACGTAGGCTTATGGCCACGGCGAGCAGCCTCAAGAAAAAACAGCAGCAACTTAGAGCTGACCAAGACTTGCTAGCTGACAGATGGACTGAAGTCCTGGCGGCCGAAGAATATAAACTCGAACGCCCCTCCAAGAGTTACCCAAAGCACAGGCTGCTACCCCAACAAGAGGAGGAAGCAACTAAACCTACATCACCAGCCTACGATGCGCCCGATCGGCCACCCCGTGGCCGCGACAGAGAGGCCTTTCGGCCCTGAACCCAAGCCGCACCCTGGCACCGCTCCAAGAATACCAGAGCACGGGGAAACGCAACAGACCTGCGAGACATATTGGAGGATAAGGAAAGGCAAACAAGATCGATCTATGGATCGCGTGGGCGCCCTACGTCACGTGACGATAACCGCCACGCCGGATACAACAAAATCCGGCCAGGCCAAATACAACAAACAAAGCTCATCCGAGCTATGTCGCGATATAGCCCAGTACAGGGGCGCCGCACACCCACTATGCTTCACAGACGAAGTAATGGATCATCAAATCCCCGAGGGTTTTAAACCCGTAAACATCGAATCATACGATGGCACAACAGATCCCGCGGTATGGATCGAGGAATATCTCCTTCATATTCCGTGGTGATGATCTACACGCCATCAAATACCTCCCGCTCAAGCTTAAAGGACCAGCTCGGCATTGGCTTAACAGCCTGCCAGCAGAGTCAATTAGTTGCTGGGAGGACCTGGAATCCGCGTTCCTTGACAACTTCCAGGGAACTTATGTGCGGCCACCAGACGCCGATGACCTAAGCCACATAATCCAGCAGCCAGAGGAATCGGCCAGACAATTCTAGACATGGTTCCTAACCAAGAAAAATCAAATAGTCGATTGTCCGGACGCCAAGGCCCTTGCAGCCTTCAGGAACAACATCCGAGACGAATGGCTTGCCCGGCACCTAGGACAGGAAAAACCGAAATCTATGGCAGCCCTCACGACACTCATGACCCGCTTTTGCACGGGAGAAGACAGCTGGCTAGCTCGTAGCAATAACATAACCAAGAGCCCTGGCAATTCGGATACCAACAACAGCAATGGCAGGTCATGTCGCAACAAGCACAAGCGCCGCATTAACGGCGACAATACTGAGGATACGACAGTTAATGCCGGATTCAGAGGCCCTCCGGGCCCATCCAGTTTAGACCGGATACTCGATCGCTCATGCCAGATACACGGCACCCCCGAACAACTAGCCAACCACACCAACAAGGATTGTTGGGTGTTCAAGCAGGCAGGCAAGTTAAGTACCGAAACCAGAGACAAGGGGCTACGTAGCGATGACGAGGAGGAGCCCCGGCCGCCGAACAACAGAGGACAGAAGGGCTTCCCCCTGCAAGTGCGGACTGTGAACATGATATACGCAACCCACATCCCCAAAAGGGAGCGGAAGTGTGCTCTCAAGGACGTCTATGCATTGGAGCCAGTCGCCCCAAAGTTCAACCCATGGTCCTCCTGCCCGATCACTTTTGATCGAAGGGACCACCCCACTAGCATCTGTCACGGTGGATTCGCCGCATTCGTCCTAGACCCAATTATTGATGGATTTCACCTCACTAGAGTCCTCATGGACGGCGGCAGCAGCCTGAACCTGCTTTATCAGGATACAGTGCGAAAAATGGGTATAGATCCATCAAGGATTAAACCCACAATGACAACCTTTAAAGGTGTCATACCAGGTGTAGAGGCCAGCTGTACAGGATCGGTTACACTCGAAGTGGTCTTCGGATCCCCGGATAATTTCCGAAGCGAAGAGTTAATCTTCGACATAGTCCCATTCCGCAGTGGCTATCACGCCCTGCTCGGACGAACCACATTTGCAAAATTCAATGCGGTGCCGCACTATGCATATCTCAAGCTCAAGATGTCGGGTCCTCGCGGAGTCATTACGGTAAATGGAAACACCGAATGCTCTCTCCGAACGGAGGAGCACACAGCGGCCCTGTTGGGGGAAGTACAGAGCAACCTCTCAATGCAACTCTCCAATCCGGGTGTTAAACGTCCGGACAACATCAAGCGCGCCCGAAGCAACCTACAACAAAGCCGGCTGGCACGTTCCGAGCAAGCATAGCAGTGCGGCCCCTACCCCAGCCCTCGCCAGATGGTGATATCGGTACCACGCGTACATAATTACGCTTTGAAAATACCATGGGCATAAGCGAAGGGGCACAACTACGGCACGCCCAGAATGCGGCTCAACCGCACTTAGGGGCTCCCTATTCTGCCGTTTCCTTTTTTTATATACTTTCAGGACCCAACTATTCGGAAGGCCTGTCCGGCAATACACTCGCCGAACACACGATGCAACAGCCAGGAAGAGAACAAGCCACATCAAAATGTCCAGGTGGTCTCTATAACGAGCTAAATACCTATTTTACTTAAATTCACGCAGCTTGCCCCTGGAGGGGGGACATGTCAAATAATCCCATCCCTTGCTTATCGCACTATTTTTATCATTCTGCTTCCATAGCAAACCTTTTTAATAAACAATACATAGCTCTTATCTATGATTGTATTCATCTATTTTATACAAATATGTTCAGTCATGACATTATGCAATCGTACACTTTGGTACGGCCAATACACCAGGGGCTTAAGCACCCCATAACATGGTGTGAGAAGACCGAACACTCTCATGAGTGCAGCACCCCGAACTTATAGCACTATATGCATTGGCTCCGAATCATGTCTTGGGTCAATAGTTGGGTTTGCCCGGCTCCCATGTTTTGGTACCTTATGTTCCGCAATGTTGGCTAAGGTAGCGCTGGGAGAACTACTGCGATTGTGCCCTAGTTGAGCTGGGTTAACACCTCAGTAGAGAAAGCTAAAACTGACCATCATGATAGTGCGAGAGACCGGTCGCTGTTCGCGAGGTTTTTCGAGTCCCTAAAGACTTATGCCACTTAGAGCGAGGAGCCGGATTTATCTGGACTAGGCGTGGATAGCGCCCCGAACTCGGTCTTCCAAATACTAGGGGCTTCGCCGAAATTTAAAATTATAGAATTCTATGGCTAAGTGAGAGTGATAAAGCATTATAAGTCTGATGGCCTTCTCCGTTGTGCTGAGCGCCTCCCTAGATGGACCCAAGAAGGGGAACAAGAGCGCTCAGGTTTATCCCGAACACCCCAGCACTCGTGGCATGGGGGTAGAAGCCGACGAATTGCATCTCTCAGATTTAATAAACGGCCGCACATAAGGTAATATTTTAAATTAACAAGCGTTGCTTAGCGCATATGAACAAAGTTTTCAGCGTACAGGATAACACATGCGAGTCTACTCAAAAATTACATCTTTGGAGCATTCACCCTCTATAAGGCGGGCACCATTCAGGACGCCCTTATAATACATCTCGGGCGTGCGATACTCCTTGCCCAGCGGTGGCGCGTCCGTCAATAGCTTCTCAGCATCCAGCTTGCCCCAGTGCACTTTAGCACGAGCGAGGGCCCGACGGGCACCTTCAATACAGACGGAGCGCTTGATGACTTCAATCCACGGACAAGCGTCCACCAGCCGCCGCACCAGACCAAAGTAACTCCCAGGCATGGCTTCTCTAGGCCACAGCCGAACTATGAGGCCCTTCATGGCCTGTTCGGCCACCTTGTGGAGCTCGACTAGCTGCTTCAGCTGGTCGCTCAGGGGCACCGACTGTCCGGCCTCAGCATATTGAGACCAGAACACCTTTTCCGTCGAGCTCCCCTCCTCGGCTCGGTAGAATGCGGCAACATCAGACACACTACGAGGCAGATCGGCGAACGCTCCTGGAGAGCTCCGGATTCGGGTAAGTAACAGATAATTCACTTTTACATGGTTGCTTTGCATAAAGAATGCCTTACCCGCCGCTATTTTCTTTATCGCCTCGATCTCCTGGAGGGCCTTCTGGGCTTCGGCCTTAGCAGTTTGGCACTCTCAAGAGCCAAGGCGAGCTCGGACTCTTGAGTCTTCGAGTCACGCTCCAAACTCTCGTGTTTTTCCACGAGAGCCTGGAGCTCTTGACGCACCTCCGCCACCCACGCCTCCTGCTTCTCTTGCTCGGTGCGCTCCAAGGCCGCACTGTTCTCGGCCTTGGACACCACCTCCTTCAGGGTCGCCACCTCGGTCGTGGCCCCTGCACCATTAACATTGGTCCTGTCATTATTTGCAACCAGGTATTTCTATATACATTTACATACGGTATTACATACCATCCTTGTCCTCGAGACGCTTCTTGGCATGGCCGAGCTCGTTCTTGGACTGCTCGAGGCTCTCCTTCAATGCATTGACCTCTGCAGTCAGTGCGGCAGAGGTCAGCAGCGCAACCTGCATTCCCATATTGACATATTTATGTTAGACTCCTGCGTATATGTTTTTAGATCCTGAGCTCGGCTTTTCTTTCTGAACACCAAACTGAGCATCAGGGGCTACTATCTATGTGGTAACATTTTTATATGTTTTGAATACATACCTCAAAGCCTGTTAACAGACTTGTACAGGCTTCTGTCAGCCCGCTCTTAGCGGACTGAACCTTCTGAATCACCGCACTCATAACAGTGCGGTGTTCTTCGTTGATGGAGGCATCGTCAAGCACCTCCAGCGAATTGTCTGGCGCCTACGGGTGGACGGAGGTCGCCGGAGTTGTAGGCTTGCTGTCGGTGTCAAAACCGGTGGATCTCGGGTAGGGGGTCCCGATCTGTGCGTCTAGGCAGATGGTAACAGGACACGAGGGACACGATGTTTTTACCCAGGTTCGGGCCCTCTTGATGGAGGTAAAACCCTACGTCCTTCTTGATTAATATTGATCATGTGGTTTACAGGAGTAGATCTACCACGAGATCAAGGAGGTTAAACCCTAGAAGCTAGCCTATGGTATGATTGTTGTTCGTCCTATGGTCTAAAGCCATCCGGTTTATATAGACACCGGAGAGGGCTAGGGTTACACAGAGTCGGTTACAATGGTAGGAGATCTACCTATCCGTATCCCCAAGCTTGCCTTCCACGCCAAGGAAAGTCCCATCCGGACACGGGACGAAGTCTTCAATCTTGTATCTTCATAGTCTTGGAGTCTGGCCGATGATGATAGTTCGGCTATCCGGACACCCCCTAGTCCAGAACTCCCTCAGTAGCCCCTGAACCAAGCTTCAATGACGACGAGTCCGGCGCGCATGTTGTCTTCGGCATTGCAAGGCGGGTTCTCCCTCCGAATAATTCATAGGAGATTGTGAACACCAGGATAGTGTCCGGCTCTGCAAAATAATTTCCACATACCACCGTAGAGAGAATAATATTTACACAAGTTCAATTTTCTGACGTGTTTGATGGTGTGACGTCACACCACTACCAAGCCTTTACTTAAATTGTCTTTATTGCACCACCTCAGCGCGTTTAGCGAAGCGGTTTCCTTGGCACGTCTTGTCGAAGCAGAGATCGTGTTCCCCTTATTCTGGGATTCCCATCAATATGAACGTGGGTAACCCAACCGCGCCCGTCGCCACGCCCCCTCCATCGAAGGCAGGTTCCAAACGGTCACGGAGACGGCTCTCATATTCTTCCTCTTTATAATGAGATCAAGGCCGGTTCTTTTCCTTCAATCCTCAATCGAATCCGCCCCTCGCCCCCGAGCTCCAACTCCCTGGGCTCCTGATTTGGATACCTTTGACCTTCGACAATGTCCAGCTCCGACCCATGGGGCCGGTGGATGCTCTCCTCCATCACGGAAGAGGACGTGTTGAAGCTGAGAGAAGCCAGGTATTTGACCTATGAGATTTCGCATAGGTTGCCTACCCGAGGGCAAGTTATCCCTACTCCCGAGCCCGGCGAGAGCGTTGTGTTCGTGTCTCACCTCCATAGGGGTTTAGGCTTCTCGATGGACCCCTTCGTGAGGGGGCTCATGTTTTACTATGGGCTGGAATTCCATGACTTGGCTTCGGAGTCCATCCTCCACATCTCATCGTTTATTGTCGTTTGTGAAGCTTTTCTCCGCACCACCCCTCACTTCGGCTTGTGGCTCAAAACCTTCAATGTGGAGCCGAAGATGATTGAGGGGCGTCAGGCAGAGTGCGGAGGGGCATTTATAAGCAAGAGGGCCGATGCTCCATGGCCCGAGGGCTATTTTCAAGAGGAGCTCGGCATGTGGCAACATGAGTGGTTCTATATCACCGCTCCCAGGAGCAGCAGGCAGAGGCCGCCGCCCGTCTTCCGCTCGGGCCCTCCACAACAGCTGACGTCATGGGTCAACATGGGGCGTGACTGGGGGCCGCCCAAAGACGTACCCCTTTTGCAGGACCGGATTCGAGGCCTCCAAGAAAGGGAGATCAATCTAGTCACAGTAGTACAGGTTATGCTGATCCGGCGCCTACTGCCCTGCAAACGTCGCCCCCTCCGCCTGTGGGAATTTAATCCGGAGGGGCCACGAGCTCTTCAACACTTTATGGATTTGACACCCATGGAGATGTACAAACTGTTCTTCGGATCGCAAGAGATGCGTCCGGACTTGACCGAGGACGCTGGCCTAAGCTGCAATCGCCCGGATACTCAAGTAAGTAGCCCTGTGTCCGGACACACTATCCACTTATTTAACGTGGGTTTGCCTTTTAACCAGCTATCCCTTGAACAGGAGTGGATAGCGCTAGCGAAACTGATACGGTGTTC